>NW_027186296.1:61900403-61921325 GCF_028583685.1 Petaurus breviceps papuanus | reverse complement strand
TCTATCTATCTATCTATCTATCTATCTATCTATCTATCTATCTATCTATCACTTCTAACTATCTATCTATCTATCACTTCTACTACCAGTGATCATAATCTGTGTGTAAGAATGCTAAGATCCAGAACGAAAGCATAGACAAAAAGAGCTAACCATGATTTCAGGAATTTCAGGATTTGCTGCTGAGGCAAATTCCAGTGCTGAGAACTGCAAGTTATTATGAAATGCATAGGAGAGGTAAAACATGGGAAGAGGACCACTTATCCCCAAAATACCCCAAGATCCATTTGCAGTTGGGGTTCAAATACATACACACACATACATACCCCTCTTCCCACAGCTTTTCTTTCAAGAAAACATTCTGAGATATTGAAGAGAGGATTTTTATATTGGAAGAAAGGTCGGATCACTTAGAAATGATCTTGATTGACAGTTATGATTCCAAAGGTTCAGGGTGAAAAACGAAGGAACCTTTGGGCTTCTGACCCCACCAAGTAAACTGAAAGCAAGAGGTGGTCTGCTCATAGAAGTTCAGCAAACATTTATTGAGCTGGTTTACTATATGTATCAGCTACGTACTGAGGTGAGAGGAGTAGGGAGGGCAGTAGAACAAAGACAAAAATAAAAATAATCCCCGTCCTCAAGGAGATTATATAATACTGGAGGGAAATAGCATATACACAGATAAGTAAATGCAATACAGTAATTTTTTTAAGGGAAGGGTAAAAGGGCTAAAAATAATCATTGTAGGCATCTGGAAAGGTCTCATCTAGGAACTGACTCTTGATCAGAACTCAGAATAAAGTTAGGCATTTGAAGAGATGATGTTAAAAAGAGAAAGCATCCTATCTTGTATGAAAGTACAAATAAGGCCTATAAGTATAATGCTTTAAAAAGACTGTGAATAGTTTGAGGCATACCATACCTCTCTTCCCATAGGAGATACAAGCCCTATGGGCTACAGCAATACTTCAGTATAAGAAATTCATCATTTAAAGGCCAACTAAGGTCCTGATGCTCTAAACTGATATATTGAAGTCAATCAAGTCTCCATAGGCCCTGGCATACCTCCCACAGGTGTCTCCAGTCCCAATTAGTGCTGCTCAAGTCTATAATTCCTTGCAGAATTTTTGAACCCTCAATTTTTCAAGCAGTATATTAGAGGGAGAATAACTATAGTAATCTACCATATGATAAACCCAAAGACTCCAATATCTAGGCCAAGAACTCACTATTTAACAAAAACTGCCAGGAAAACTGGAAAATTGTATGGCAGAAACTAGGAATAGACCAATGTCTTAAACCATATACCAAGATATGACAAAACTTGGTACATGATTTAGAAGTTATAGCAGAGAATGTCCTCCATCACTGTAGGCCAGCACCTTCTCCGAAAGCTGAAGTCTTAAAAAGTTACCTAAAGCACTGAGAGGTTAAGTTACTTACCCAGAATCACTCAAGCAGTGTCAGAAGCATAACTTGTACCTAGACCTTGTTAGGGACTGATTCTCTCTCTACCATAGTGCCACCCAGATTGCTATTAGCTTTAACTGGTCCCATTCACTTACATCCATATGTTACCCAGTTGCTGACAGAGCTGATGGATACAAAATGCAGTCAGATTTGTTTTTACACAAGGACAATATATGTATTTTGCTTGACTATGCTTGTTACAAAACTCTTGTTTTTATTTTTTTTCCTTTAAATTGGTGAGAGAGATGGAAGAGGAAAGAAAATACACATTTATTAATTGAAAAAGAAGATTTAAAAAAAATTAGTCCCACTGGCTCCTCTGTGAATTGCAAGACTCTTTGCCTCCAGCAGTAAATCTCTCAAAAAGCTAGAAATAATGACAATAATAGCTAACATTTATATAGCACTTACAATATTCCAAGTGTTCTATAATTTTATTTGATCCTCATAACAACCCTAGGAGACAGGTGCTATTGTTATCCTCATTTCACAGAAAAGGAAACTGAGGCAAACAGAGGTTGGGTGACTTGCTCAGTGTCACACACCTAGTGTGTGTCTAAGGACAGATTTGAATATAGGTCTTCCTTACTCCAGGACAGTCCTCTATCTATTGTACCACCTAACTGCCCAGTCTCCCCTTAACCCCAGAAGACATCCAATAAATCACTGCCAATCAGGCTTAGTTTATATCCTTGATAGTAGTGAGGGGGCAGGAACAGCAGGAAATGGCTTTGGAGGAAGGATGCTTTATATAGAGAATTCAGACACTTTGGATGGCTTTGCTCCTTCCTTAGGCCAGAAGCTCTAACTAGATCCACTTCTCAGAAAGCAGTGGTGATGTGATCAAGATCATGAAGTATTATCTATACTTCAGCACATATGTCTCTTAAAATTTCAGCCTACTGTGGTGCAAAAGGGCAAGGAGAAGGACCCATCCATGAAAGCAGGAACAACATGAAATCCCATAATGTGGAACCAGGAACACTTAGCTTTTACTAGGACTCAAGAGAGCTTATTCATTCATTCTTACAGCAAACACTTATTAAGCATGTACATGTAAGTACTATTCTGGCACTGAAGGTATTCAGAGATAAAAAGTCTAGCTAAGTCCCTATTCTCATGAAATTTGCAGGCAGTCTAATGATAGGATAAGATACAAAAACACGCAACTATAATCCATAATATTTCAAGAAAAGTTCATTAAAGAACAAATAAAAAAAATAAACAAAGTGTTATGTGAGGCATAAATAGAGAGAGATAACAAGATGTAGGAGCCAGGGAGGCTTTGTGGAAGGGGGAGAATTGAATTGGGCTTTAAAGGATAAATGAGAGTTCAATGGGTGAAGAGGATGGTTGGTTTGCAAAGTTGTCCACCCCAAAATAATGGAATGGGAAGGAACCTAATACTCTTCATTCCTTAGCTCTTGTTGAATTCGATATCAGTGATCATGAATACCTCCCTTAGCTGTGTTCAAATGCATTTATGCCCCCATCTAATGTAGAATTTAGTTTTACTGAACACAATTCTAGCAATCAAATCTTATAAAGCCAGAGGATATGTAATGCGAGGTTCCCATTCAACAATTATTGAACCTCTCTACTCACTATATGT
Source organism: Petaurus breviceps papuanus (assembly GCF_028583685.1). Lineage (NCBI taxonomy): Eukaryota > Metazoa > Chordata > Mammalia > Diprotodontia > Petauridae > Petaurus > Petaurus breviceps. The sequence continues at coordinate 61,918,240 of NW_027186296.1, read as the reverse complement.
GCTCATGTACTTGATGTATGTTATAATATACTACATCTTAATACACCAGAGAAATTAGACATACATCAGACTGAATACAACTTTATTTGCATGACATTTTCCACATAGAATGTGTCCCTGTGCCATTTGCAGAATTAAATAATAGCAAAGGGAGCAAGGCGTTGGAAAGAAGAGAGAAAGATTTTCAGATGGGATTTGAAAAGAGATAGAGAGTTAAGGTGATACATTATTCGACAAATATAAATGCATCCTCAGATATGATGTCTGCCCTATGAAGCACATAATTTAGCTACACATATAAAGCTATCTTACCTCCACAGACACTGCTGAGCTGATTCCAAGGGGAAAAGGAGAAGCCAGAAGGAACTATGAAAAAACTGAGATTAGCATGTTCCAGAAGAGAAAGAGACACTGGCTACTCAGTCAAAATTTAGCATCTCAGGTTAATGGAAACAGTTTGTCTTCTTTAAATATTTATGTTTAACCCCTTAGCTACGTTTGAACTAACCAAATATCTCATTCATAAAGTAAACTGATTCTAATCATTATTATTGATAGTAAAATTCATCAAAAGAAAGCATCAGTCCTCAAGGCATACCTTTTTTTTTTTTTTAAAGCAATGGGGGTTAAGCAACTTGCTCAAAGTTACACAGCCAGTTATTTCTGGGTGTGGTGCTGAGTATCTGAGCCCGGATTCGATCCCAGGTCTCCCGACTCTGGGGCCCGTGCTCTTGCTTGCTGAGCCACCTGGCCGCCCCTAAGCAATTGGGGTTAAGTAAACTGCTCAAGGTTACACGGCCAGCTGTTTCTGGGTGGGTGCTAAGTATCTGAGCGTGGATTCAATCCCAGGTCTCCTGATTCTGGGGTAGCGCTCCCACTCACTGCACCACCTGGCCGCCCTGAGGCATACTTTTTTATGGCTATTTTTTAAACACATCCACAATGAGGAGGACTCTGCAATAGATAACTCCTCCAGTTACCACTGACACTTTCTAATTATTTTCTATAAAAGAATTTGAGGGCTTCAAAATCTGGGCCTTGCTCTTATCAACATTCTAGGACTCACTACCATCCATGACTTGGTGCTAGGGAGTTGCTGAGGCACAAAGAGATTAAGTGATTTTCCCAGAGTCACAGCATAAGTAGTACACACAATAATTTGAACTTAGGTCTCCCTGACTCCAAGTCCAGTTTTCCAGCCACTGTACCATATAGTGCCCCAAACTACCATTCATTCATTTCGTACACATTATACATGTGCTTATTTATATACATCTCATTGTCACATTAGAACAGAATTTCCATGAAGTTAGAGACTATTTTATTTTTGCCGCTATATACCCAGTGTTATCATAGCACCTGCCTCAAAGTATTTAATTGTTGTTGTTCAATCATGTCCAACTATTTGCATACCCCCCCCACCGCAAAGAGGGTTTACCATTCCCTTCTCCAGCTCATTTCACAGATGAGGAAACAGACAAATGGGTTAAGTGAGTTGCCCAGGGTCACACAGTTAGTAGCCAGATTTGAACTCAGAAAGATGATCCTCCCTGACGTCAGACCTGGTACTCTATCCACTATACCACCTAACTGCCCAAGTGTTTAACAAATTCTAATTAATCCCTCTTGTGGATCAGGGAAGAACTAAAGTGCCATGTGCAAGAAATGTATTTCTATGTAAAGACACAAGGACTCTGCTCCTTGCTGTGAACAACACATTAATGGTAACAAAGCTGTCATCATATGTGACATCTTTTAAAGGAGTCAGCCCTCATGTGTTGGCAACTTACTGTTAAGGCAGATTTGTTGCTGAAAAAATAAGGCTGAAAAAGCTATAACTACTGACTCAATTCGGAGAAGACCTCCAAAGTTCACTGTGATTAATACACTGTTCTTCTGGAAATAACAGCTTAGAACAGTCACCCAACAGAATGATCCAGTAGCAAAGAAGGTGAAGCTAGATGTGTCTGGTTTATGTCATTTGCTGATTTTGTAGACAAGCCTTAATTTCTATATGTGTTTGTTTATTCATTATTCTTTTTTTAATCAAATGCTTTATTAACTTCTAGTTTACATCATTCATTTCTGCAAGATTTTGAGTTACAAATTTTCTCCCTGTTTTTCCCCCTACCTACCACCCCAAAATAGCTATTCCACTGGATATCCCCTCCTCCAATCTTCTCTCTCCCATATCTTCTCCCATACCCGCTCCGACTTTCCAGTAGGGCATGGTGGATCTCTATGCCCCAGTGTCTGTATATCTTATTTCCCAGTTACATGTAAAATAAAATTAATAATAGTACATATATATATATATATCTACATATATATAAAACATTTTATTTTAAAGCTTTGAATTCTAGATTCATTCCCTTCCTCTCTTGTCACCCACCCTTACTGGAAAGATAAGCAGTTCAGCATAGGTTATACATGTACTATGCAAAACATTTCAATAGCAGATATATTGTAAAAAACTGACTATATTTCCCTACCTCCTATCCTACATCCCACTTGTTCCATTCTCTACTTTTGATCCTGTCCCTTTTCAAAAGTGGGTGTTTCCAACTTCCCTCCCCCTCAGCCTGCCCTCCCTTCCATCATCCCCCCCTCTAATCCCCTTCCCCTACTCTCCTATAGGGTGAGATACCCTATTTAGTGTACATGTCATTCCCTCCCTAAGCCAAATTCAATGAGAATAAGCTTGACCCATTCCCTTTTGCCTTCCTATTCTTCCCCTCCATTGTAACCATTTTCCCTTGCCTCTTCTATATGAGATAGTTTACCCCATTCTGTCTCTCTCCATCTCTTCTCATTATATTCCTCTCTCACCTCTTAATTTCACCTTGTAAGTATCATCCCTTCCTATTAAATTGGTCCTGTGCCCTTTATCTATGTATACCTATACACATATATCCACACATTCACATATGTATTCATGCACCCATATGCCCTCCTATATAGACATATATATATATATATATATATGTGTGTGTGTGTGTGTGTGTGTGTGTGTATATATGTATATATACACACACACATACACATTTCTATTCCCTTCAACTATTCTCATACTGAGAAAAGTTTCATAAGTTACAATTATCATTTTTACATGCAGGGATGTAAATAGTTCAACTTTGGTGAGTTCCTTATGATTTCTTTTCCCTGTTTACCTTCTCATGCTTCTCTTGCTTCTTGTATCTGAATGTCAAATTTTCTACTCAACTCTGGTTTTTTCATCAAGAATGCTTGAAATTCCTCTATTCTGCTGAATGACCATATTTTCCCCTGAAACATGATACTCAGTTTTGCTGGTTAGGTGATTCTTGGTTTTAATCCCAGTTCCTTTGACCTCCAGAATATCATATTCCAAGCCCTTCGATCCTTCAGTGTAGAAGCTGCCAGATCCTGGGTTATCCTGATTGTGTTTCCACAATATTCAAATTGTTTCCTCCTGGCTGTTTGTAATATTTTCTCCTTGATCTGGGAATTCCAGAACCTGGCTATAATATTTCTAGGAGTTTTCTTTTTGGGATCTTTTTCAGGAAGTGTTCAGTGGACTCTTTCAACCTTTATTTTGCCCTCTTGTTCTAAAACATCAGGGCAATCTTCCTTGAGAATTTCTTGAAGGATGATTTTCTAGGTTCTTTTTTTGATCATGGCTTTCAGGTACTCCAATAATTTTTAAATTGTATCTCCTGGATATATTTTCCAGGTCAGTGGTTTTTCCAATGAGATATTTCACATCACCTTCTATTTTTTCATTTGTTCATATCTGTTTAATAGTATATTGATTTCTCAAAAAGTCACTAGCTTCCATTTGCTCCAATCTAATTCTGAAGGAATGTTTCCCTTCAGTGAGCTTTTGAGATTCTTTTTCCATCTGGCAAATTTGACTTTTTAAAGCATTCTTCTCCTCATTGCCTTTTTGAGTCTCTTGCCATTTGAGTTAGTCTTTTTTTTAAGGTGTCATTTTCTTCAGTCAGGTTGTTGACTCTCATTTCATAATTTTCTTCCATCGTTCTCATTTCTCTTCCCAATTTTTCCTCCACTTCTCTTATTTGATTTTCAAAATCCTTTTTAAGGTCCTCCATGGCCTGTAACCAGCTTGTATTTTTCTTGGAAGCTTTTGGTGCAGGAGTTCTGACTTCATTGTCTCCCTCCTGTTCCATGCTTTGATCCTTTTTGTCCCCAAAATAGGAGTGTAAAGTTAGGTTGCTCTGTTTGCTTTGCTTCCCTCGTTTGGTCATGTTGCCACTCAATTACTTGACTTTTGGGCTTTTTGCCACAGTAGGACTCTGCTACTAGACAGGGGAACTGCATCCCAATTGCTGGGCTTTTCTCAGCTGATGAAGGTATTAGTTCGGTTCCCTCTCTGAAGCCTCTACAAGCTCTGGCAAGCTGGTTGCACACCCCAGGACCTCCATGTTGGACTGTAATCCAGATCCAAGCAGGTTAAAGCAAGAGCAATTGCCTCTCAGACTGGTCACTTAGTCCCCCTACAATCTGCAGACCAGGAGCTGAAGCTGCCACGTGGTGGTGCCTGCACAGCTGCAGCACCTCAGCAGCTTCTCTTTCCAGGGGATAAAGGCCAACTGCACTCCCAAACTACCATATCCCAAAGTCCACACTGCACTGACCTCTCTCTTTGTCCTTAGCATGTATAGGCTCATAATTCTGGAACCTGCCACAGCTGCTGGTGATCTTAAGTCCCTCCAGCCAGATGCTGGTCAGTCTGCCCTGGGGCTAAACCCTCTGGCTCCTACAGGGCTGGGGTCAGCTCCCAGAGCACACGCTGACCACTTCGTGCTGGCCTGCTGGGCTGTCCTCAGAGAGAGATTAGCTGCTCTGTGTCATTTTGTGGGTTCTGTGGCTCCAAAGTTTGTTCAGAGTCACCTTTTACATGAATTGGGGGAGGTGGGAGCCAGAGCCCCATGGAAGTCCTGTTTCTACTCCACCATCTTCACTCTGCCCCTGTTTACTCATTATTCAATTGTGTCTGACTCTTTGTGACCCCTTTGGGGTTTTCTAGGCAAAGACACTGGGGTAGTTTGTCATTTTCTTCTCCAACTCATTTTACAGTTGAGTAAATTGAAGGAAACAGGGTTAAATAACTTGCCTAGGGTTATACAGCTAGTACCTGTGGCCAGATTTGAATTCAGAAAGAGGAATCTTCTTAACTACAGGCCCAGTACTCTATTCACTATGCCACCTAGCTGCCCACACTTTCATATATATTATTAATAAAAATGTTTAACAGTGTAGGGTCAAGGGAAGAGCCTACTAACAGACCACTAAAGACATAACTATTCTACCACCAAGCATATCTCTCTATCTTATCCACAGGGATGATAGGAGAGAATTGCAAAAGCTTGCTGAATTTTAGAAAAGTTATTTACATTCCATTCCTTGATCTAGTAAAAAAAAAAAAAAGAAATTATATTACTCTGGCCTGATACCTAGGATAATAGATTTTAAAATGGGCAGGACCTAATAAGCCACTAACTGAAAACCTTCATTTTACATATGAGGAAATTGAGGCCTAGATGGCTTAATTAACTTGCTGAAAGAAACACTGGGAGGAAGGTACAGAGCTAGGATATTATTAGGACTTTTTCACTGTACCCTCAGCCTCCCACTTGTTCTTGGTGAATTCATAATGGCTTTTACTAATCACTGCATCTTTTTATAAAAGCTTATAAAAACAATTTAACCTCAGAAACTAATGAGCTATGTGACCCTAAGCAAAGTCATTTACCCCCTGTTTGCCTCAGTTTCTCCATCTGTAAAATGAAAATTATAATACCACTACTTCCCAGGCTTGTTGTAAAGATCAAATAATTGTAAAGTACTTAACACAGTGCCTGGCACAAAGTAAGTACTGTAAAAATTTGTTATTATTATTACTCTCATTGTTATGCCTTTAATATTCAGAAATTAGTGCTATAGGTCACTATTGTACTCCAACTTGTTTGCATATAGTTGCTTTAAGACCAAAGAGGGCAAAATTAAAAATATGAGAAATGTAACTATTTGAATAGCAATGTATGATTAAGAAAGAGCTGTTGAATTCATAGGTGAAATTTGTTGAATTATTACCTTTTAAGTGAACCAAGAATCTCCGAGTGTCAGGAGGTTCTGATTTAAGCCATTCAAAGGTAGAGACTAATAAGGTACAGGAGTTTGTGTCTAAGCCTGAATACTGAGGAATCTGGTAACTGAAAATTAAAGGAAAACAGGAAGAGTAAAGCAGGTTTATCTGAGTTGTTTGGAAACTAAAAATCAGGGATCCTCCAACTGACAGAAGACATCTGCTCTGGATTCCTGATTGGTTGGTGAGTGGTTCCCTAGAGTTTGAGATGAAAACTCTCATATATGCCTGCCGTTCTTTTCTGCCTTCCTCTGGTTTGAAAGGGAAAATCAGAAAGGGGAAAGGAATTTTAGAATTGCTTTGCTGATAATGAAATTTAATTGGAAAATATAGAATCCTAGAGGGTGAAAAGCTGGCTAAACTTGGTTTTCTTTGCTCAGAAAGTTTAAATGAGTTGTTTGCTGTGAGTTCTGTTCTGACTGGACAACACAGCATTCCAGTGAACAAATAGCTAATTGGGGCAGTCTGAGTGCCCAGTGGTAGCCAGATTGATAATCTTTGTATTTTTCTGGTTTAAAGGGAACTTCTAGCCAAATTAAAAGCATGAAAGTTTTCCAAACCACCCTGCCCCCTTAAGGGTGACTAGAAGTTATAAGAATTTGTAAATGCTACAACAGCTGGAGTAGAGAGAAAAGGATTTGCTCAGGTGGAGAGCAGAGGAGACCAGCAGTTAAGCAGTTATCAGAGGTGCAATTATTCCTGAAGGGACTAATGACAAGCATTGTAAAGTTGTGGGTCACCCAAGAACATTTCACTTCCTCACATCTTTCCCTGTCAAGTTCCTATAAGTGTGTTCCAGGTCTCCCTAACAGATACTGGGGATATTTTATTATTCCCACACTTGCATTAATATGTGAGTACCTGTGGAGTGACATCATTTTTTTTTGCCTTATTGCTAAGTACATGGCTATGTTTAAGATTTTGTGTAATTATTGTGAGTCACTGGTTTGTATAAATGGAAAAGAGACCTATTGTGGCTCAAGAAATGAAGTGGCAAAAGAATTGTATCATAAATAAACGTGTGTGTGTGCGTGTGCACACACACACACACACAGGCTACTCTTAGGACCCTAAAGAAATTGAATACAACTACATGGTGATAGTCTTTGCCTGGAGACATTGATCTACCAGAACAAAAGAAGGTTTGAATAAGCAACCCAATGTAGATAATTAGTAGGTGTTTACACACATGGGTAAGATATTTTAGGTGCTATAAAGTATATGCTTGTCCCATCAATTCCTAGCTTTTACATAGAGATGTTGAAAAGTTACTAATAATGACACTTATCAAACCAAGGTGGAATTGGCTGCCTCTGGGGGCAGTGAGAACCCTTTAAAGAGCTCTTAAAGCAGAGGATAGATGATTGTTACTAAGGTATGATATAGAGGAGATTCTTGTGCTGGAACTCACTTCATTTCTCTAAGGCTCAGTTTCCTCATCTATAAAATAGAGATAAAATACTTGAACTACCTATGTCAAAGTCTTGCTGTAAGGAAAATATTTTACAAACTATAAAGGATTACATAAATGCAAGTTATTATTGCCATGAAGGCTTGCCTGGATATAAGGAAGGCAAGATTGGGAAGCTTGGAAGATGGATGGCCTCCTTCACTTAACTTATACCATCTAAGAGAAAAAAAAATGCTGTGCTTAAAATGACCAGCCTCTGAAGCAATGTGAAGCCCAAGTCAGCTTTCAATATCTTGGAATACATTTGGGGCAGAGATGAAAAAAAAAAGAGGCATCAGTGTCAGCCAGATAGACTGAAGAAGAAAGCAGGTTCTTGGAATTTCATGAGAATTTCAAGAGTTTCAGGACATAGCTTCAGCCCTAATATTGGTCAGTTAGCCTGGGAGAAGTGATGAAGGGAACATGGAAGGATGGACCCTAGTTTTATGTTCTAATAAGATTAAAGATCAAGAAAATGAATTCACATAGAGAGTCTCAATGATTTTGCTTAGGGGAGTGAAAGACAAATTAATCACTTTATCCCTGACCAAGAAAGTAACTAGAGAGTCCTGGCTGGACATGAGGACCCAATAAAAACAGAAGAGTTGGGTAGAATGGCAACCTGAGTCCATGAGTCCCTTTGTTGCCAAGCAGAGATTTTCCAACAAAAAAAGAACTGTGATGAAAAGCAACAAGACTGGCTCCAAATCACAGATATCTAAACTCTTCTTAGTCCTATTTCAGGAAAATGATTTACCAAGTAGAGACACAGGGTGATGGAGGACATAAGTAACACATGGCTATGGAATGACATCATGACTCAGGGGTCACCCTTTAAGGATCACTAGCATCAGGGCTACATGAGCCATGGGAGGTCATCCAAAGACCCTCATACTGGCAGGTACCTATTAATCTAATTGTCTATGACCAGGTGCACTCTGATTTCCTACCTATACCTGAAACAGGGTATACCTTGTCTCATCATTTTTTTTTATTTTTTATTTTCTTGGCCTACTTCCTTGGTTCATCAACTGAGACACTACATCTTGATTTGTGATTCCACTTTATTATCTAGGATCTGCTCCTTTAGTTCCTTGACAAGGATCTCATTTCCACACCCACTCCCACCCCAATTTTGCTTGATGAACCACATTTGTTCTCAGTCTCCAGTCCATGGCTATCCTTACCTCAATGGTTTTTCTATCATAGCTAGGATGAACTGGCCACAGGTAATGCTTTACTTATAGTTCTACCAATCCCAGGTATATCTACTGGATCCTATGACCAGTATCTTTCCTGGGCTCCTTTAGGTTCAATAAGAGACTGAGTTTTGAGTGAAGAATTAAATGAAAAAATATCGATTACAAAGTTTCAAATCAATTCATGAATGAAAGAGTACTATTAAGCACTTACTTTCCACAAAGTACTGAGATATTACAGAGAGGATACAAATGGAAAAGTTAAGCAATCCCCTGCTCTCAAGGAGCTCACACTCTAATGAAGGAAACCACATACTTAGAAGGTTTCCATTACAAATCAGCTGACAAGGTGCTATGTTTCTTAAGATATATGGTAAAACAGATGGTAGTGTTTCTTTAATGCCATTTCCACAGGTATAACAATATCAGTTTCTGATGCTGAACCATTTTGCAGTGCCTTGCAAGAACTTTGGTGGTAAGTACATTCTTCTGTGAGTCTTCAGTAACTATGGCTAGAGAGCCCAAAGAAGCAGTTGCCAGGTCACAACTTCCCAAGGCTTGTTTCCTGAGATAATGGCTGCAAGGGTAAGGCTGGAACAGAATCCAAGGTCTGGAGTGGAATAGGGGAGTGATCTTAGTGACAAAATATGAAGCAATGGAAAGACTACCTTGCCAATGTGCAGTTAGGACAGACCTCTCCTTAGCTGTCCAAGTGTGATATGGAGTTGTTTTATCTTAATGGCACTAGAAGTTACAAAAGAAGAGATAATTCTTAAAGAGATACATACAGATCTAATGTTGTCATTGCAAACAAGTCAAAAGCTCTTTCCCCACAGGCTTCACATTGACAACCATACAACCTTCTAAGTGAGCCAGCATGGGATAATGTGAATTGCAGATAGATGGGTTCCAAGTGTGCCAACAATATATTCTGCATCCATCTCCTACTGGCACCAACAGTATTTGAATGGGAAATAGTTCCTCTGGGATGTCTCTGACTGATAAGATTCTGAGAGCTTTGCCATCCACTACCATAGGGGTGGGGGTGAGGATGTGCCAAGGGCAACAGTGAGAGTTCCAGGCAAATCTCTGTGCATGAGAGCCTAACATGCATCAGAACATTGACATTAATCTATTCCCCACCCTCACAACAGAAACAATGAGCCAACCTGTCAGAGGACAGAAAGGGTGACTGTGTAGAGACAGACAAGACATGAAAGGCTAAAAATGGCAACGATGTTTAGTTACAATTTCTAGTTTGAAAACCCTGAGTGGGATCATAGAATCATAGAGTTAGTTAGGGTCCTCAGAGGTAAAAGATATGAGCTTATTCGATATTCCCCCTATATAATGGAGGAGTAAAATTTGCCCTCATAATTTTTTATATGAGGGTATTAGTGGCAGAGCCCAGGATCAAGCCCAGGCTTCAAACATCCCATATTTTTTGCAGTATAGAACTTACAGAATTGGCTAAGTAGGAAATCATTTGGCTTTACCAATATGTAAGCTTCACATTTAAGGGATTTTTCAGATTAAAAGCAACACATAAAATGGTGTATCTTCATGGTAAAGCAGTACATTTTACAATCAAAGTGAAAAGGAAAGTTAAGTTTTTGTTTCTTTATATGGATATAAAAAAACACTGAATTTTGAAATCCGAACTGAGTCAGAATCCTAGTTCTACTGCTTCTTACATATGACATTGTGTAAATCACTAAACTATTCTAGACCTCAGTTTCCTCATTTGTAAGATGGGACAGGGATTGAAACAGAATTTCCAAGATCCTTTCCAAATCAAAATTTAATAATCCTGTGATCATTATTCTCAAGGAAAAAAAGAGACCTAGACGGCCTGTTACCTCTTCCAACTAATAATTCTTGTATTAAAGAAAAATGAGGACACTCTGGTGTAAGGAATGTAGGGCAACGAGTTATTACTGGAGCTGATGAGTAGGATCCGTACACTCTCATCATCATGCGGGTTTCAGAAGCTTAAGGATGTAATAAGCATTTTCTTGGGTCAATTCTTGACCTAGAAGATTATTTATTGAAGGAGCTGCCTTTTAACCAAATCCCCAAGGAAAATTTTCATCAAAGTACTAATTATGAAATCTGGTCCTGCCTATAATCTGCAACCTGAGGACAAGCTGTCCTTATCAGCATATGGCCCTCTGATTAGAAACAGAATGATGCATGAAAAGTGCTTTAAGCCTATTAAAATCTTTTCTAAAGTTCCTGGCCTCTCATTTGTCTTTTCCCCCTAGTCAAATAAAGATCAGAAGGTAGAGACCAAGCACCAACAATGTACTTATAGACATAAAGACAGGTGTGTGGGTTAGATAGCAATTCTAACTGGGAGAACCCACAAAGCAGAAGAGAGGCTCTCAATATCCTTAAGATACAATTATGTCAGGCGGCTAGGTGGCACAGTGAATAGAGCACTGGCTCTGGAGTCAGGAGGACTTGAGTTCAAATTTGGCCTCAGACACAACACAAAAATTAGCCATGTGACCTTGGGCAAGTCACAACCCCAATTGCCCTCCAAAAAGCAAAAAAATAAAGATACAATTATGTTTTGCTTCCAACTATTGAAAGTATCTCTCCAAAGAGCTTACTCTGAGCAGTACTGAATGGAGTGGTACTGAAAACAGCAGGTGTCTTTAGGTAAAGGGACCTGATGATTGGATGGTCCTCCCCCAGCGTCCAAAGCATTGTGAACATACAATCAAAACCTATAATGGCATGGAAGAAGGGCCATAAGGGGAAATTCCAAACAGTGTTTGTTGGCCCCATCAAAATTGCACCTAGATGAAATAGAGAAGTCTGCCCCATCTCTATGTAATTAAAACTCTCCAAGAAAAGACAATGAAAACAACAAATGTACTTCAAAGTTGAGTATAGCACCACAATCACTACAAGGAGGAGTTCCAACTTATCCAAGGAAAGTAAGAAAGTAAGACATCTTACATGGTACTTTGTGTTTACATGGCATTTTATATGCCTTACCTCGCAAGTCATGAGAGAGTTAGTAGAAGTATTATTATTCCCATTTTACAGATGATGAAGCCTAGACTAAAAGAGGCTAGGTGGTTTGCCACACAGCTAGTAACAAAAGCCAGGACTAGAACTAAATTTTCAGCCTTTTTGGTCAAATATTCTTCCCATAATAGCATAATGTATATCTCTTGTTTCTCCTCCATCTCCCAACATTCCAAAACTGCTAAAAATTAAAGGTCATCCACAGGCAACAAGGGAAATCATCCACTGTCTCCTTTTCATCTCCCTTGGATTTTATCTTCTGAGCAACTGTTGCTATTTTCCACAGATCCCTGGTAACTTCAGTATACTGAGTATGTGTGTATACACACACACACACACACACACACACACACACAGCTGGTAATGGAAAACTACCTGAGGGATTCATCCACCTGAAACTTCTTTCTTGGCAGAGAATTGGGGTCACTCAATTTCCCTAACTCGACATATAAGGGCACCCAAAGAACTGAACACATGAAATATATATATATATATAGATAGATATTCAGATCCCCTCCCTTATATATCACTTTCTCTATTCTCAGATTCTAACTTCTCACTGCCTCCAGTACAGCCCATTAATATAAGAAGAACCTAGCTTGCAGCATTCTCACCTTGAATGAACTATATCATATTCTTTTACTAAAAAATCACAAGCCCCCTAAGCCCACAGGACTTTGCCTCTAAGTTCTGGCAAGAGAATGAAGCAGTTACATGCAAGGGAATCCAGTCTCATGAGCCCATCCCTATCACGTGTAGGGGTATGAAGTACAGTTGTCCCAAAGCAAGCTATGCTGGCTCATATTGGCACTGGCAATTCAGAATGGTTTTCTCCCTCGTTAACATAACTTACCAGCTTACAGGTCCTGACCCAAGACTGTGTCTGGCTCTGGTGAATGCTGTTCTAGCTTTTGGAAGACAGTAAATTATGGGCTGAATGTTGCCAGGGAACAGATAGCAACTGGTGGGAGTGTGTCTAACTACAGTCAACTTGCCCTAATCTATCAGTGGAATTTCCAAATTTGTGCTTAACACCAAAAAAGGGTGCTGTTCCACTGGAACCCTCATTATAGATATGTATATTAAGGCAACCCGAATAGAATCTCAGGAAATGGGATCCAGAAGCACTGAATTTAATTCCCATATTATCCTGAATCCTACATTCACAAGAAAGGGCATGAGATCTAGCTCCATAGCTGAAGTCTTCACTTCAATAAACATTTATTACATACAAATTATGCACCAGGAACTGTCCTAGGTGCTAGGGATATAAAGACAAAAATTTTAACAGTCCTGGCTCCCAAGGAATTTTTATTCTGCTGAGGGAAAACAATACATGCACGGATAAGTGAATGAACACTATATACAAAATAAATTCAAAATAACTTTGAAGGTGGGGAGGGGAAACACTAACACTTTAATTTAGGGAATCAGAAAAGGTCTCTTAGGTAGGGAAGCCAAAGTCAGAAACTAAAAGCAATGATCCGGCTGAATTCTCCAAACATTTCCCTCCAAAAAACTTTAAAATAACATCTGAAATCAAATTTTGGGACAGTAGTACCAATAAAAAGTCAGGGTAAGGTGTTGGGTTTTTTTTTTTTGGCCTAAGGAAATTTAAGAGATAGGTAGGAGAAGTCTGTAACACCTGAGTGGAGGACCATACACACACACACACACACACACACACACACACACACACACACATACACACACACACACACATGCACACACACACACACACACCCATGCACAGAGAGCAGTGGCAATAGCAGCAGCAGCAGCTTCCTTCATAGACTCTCAGCCCAGAAATCATGAGGGGGTTAGACAACTGTTCAGGAAGATATAATAGGGGATCTTTGCTAACACTGGGTACTGCTGGTACCGACTGGCAACTCTACAGCTCATACACAGTTCTATGGAGGAGAGAAGTGCTCACTGTTAGTCTGTCCCGAGGGAGAAAGGGCCCTGGTCACAGTACCAAAGCAGAGAAGAACACTAGCCCATGCAGTTGCAGGGGACCAGGGACCCTTCCTTGGTAAAGATCAGAATGTAGACCAAGAGAATAGTAGCTAATTACTCCCAAGATCACACCACCTTAGAAGCCCAAAACTTTCAGACCCCCAGGAACAACTCTGTAACCAGCAGCACATAAAAGCCTAAAACTTGTGACAATGCCCCCACACACACACAAGTGAGGAAAACTCGATTTTAACATAAAGCTCAAAGTCAAGAGATAGGCTGGAAAAATGAAAAAAAAATTTTTTTTACCACAAAAAGCTACTATGGTGGCAGAAAAGACCAAGATATAAACTCAAAAGAAACCAACAATGTGAAAAGAGCTACCCTAAATAGCCTCAAAGAAACATGCTAATTGGACTCAACCCCAACAACAATAAAAAGAGAGAGATAAGAGTGGTAGAGAAAAACTTGGGGAAAGAAATTAGAGTGATGCAAAAAAGTTATGAAAAGACAACTGATAAAGGAGGAACAAAAAATACTGAAGAAAATCTCTTTAAAAAACAGAATTGGCCTAATGACAAAAGAAGCACAAAAATTCACCAAAGAAGAGAAATCCTTTAAAAGTGGAAAGGTCAAATGGAAAAAGAAATACAAAATCTTCCTGATGAAAACTCCTTTAAAAATTATAATTGGGCAAGTGGAAGCTAATGACTCCATAAGACATCAAGAAACAAAGTCAAAAGAATGAAGAAATAGAAAAAAAATGTGAAAAATCTCATTGGAAAAGCAATTGACCTGGATAATAGATTAAGGAGAGATAACTTAAGAATTACTGAACTACCAGAAAATGATAAACAAAGCCTAGACATCACATTTCAAGAAATTATCAAGGAAAATTGCCCCAATATTTCAGATGCAGAGGGTAGAATGGAAATTGAAAGGATCCACCAAACACCTCCTGAAAGAGATCCCAAAATAAAGACTCCCAAGCATATTATAGCCAGATTTCAGAGCTCAAAGGAAAAATAAGCAACCGGAAAGAAACAATCCAAATATTGTGGAGCCACGGTCAAGATCACACAAGATTTAGTGCTTTCTATGTTATAGTAGTGGAAGGCTTGGACTATTATATACCAGAAGACACAGGAGCTAAGATAACAACCAAAAATCGCATACCCCACAAAATTGTATGTAATCTTTCAGCAGGGGCTGGGTAGGTGGAGAATGAACATTTAATGAAACAGAGGACTTCCAAACATTCCTGATGAAAAGACAAGAACTGAAAAAAAAAATTTGACATTCAAACAAAAGAATCAGAAGGCAAATATGAAAAAATAATTATAAGGGATTCAATAAAGCTAAGCTTTTTGCATTCCTATATGGGAAAATGATGCATGTAACTCATAAGAACTTTATCATTATTAGGACAGTTAAAGGAAGTTTACATAGACAGAGGGCATGGGTATAAGTCAATTATATTGGAATGATCTGCAAAAAAGAAAAAATGAGAGGGAGAGAAAGAGGGATGCACTGGAAGAAGGGTGAAGGGAGAGGTAAATTTCTCACATAAAAGACAAGTGCAAGGAAGAGTTTTTACAGTGGAGGAGAACATGTGGGAGTGAGAGGGAATGCTTAAACCTCACTCTCATCAGAGATGGTTCAAAGAAGAAAGAATATGCACAGCAGTTGCATATAGAAATGTAATCTACCCAACAGGGAAATACCAGGGTAAAGGAATAAGAGAAAGGGGGAGGAATGATAAAGGGGAAAGTGGATTAAGGGAGACAGTGGTTAAAAGCAAAATAGACTTTTGAGGAGGGACAGGAGAGAAGGGGGGGAGGGAGGGAGGAAAAGCTGAATTGTAACTGAAGCTAGAAGTTCTAAGAGGCAGGAAGGAGAGCATACAAGGCATAAGGGACAGTTTGTTCAAAAGCTCCGAGAGGCGATGAAGGTATCCTTCATGTATCCTCATGGGCTCAGAGCAAGTTAGAACACTTGATATTCCCCATCTGCAATAAGAGTAGCACCGGTTTTACGCAGAGTAGAAGATTTTTGTATGGATTATCTTTGTTTTGGCTTTCTTGCCACCTGAGGAATAAAAAAAATCTAACTTATGGGAAGTTGGGGTTGAACATTTTAGCAGAATTTCTACCTACCTTCAAGGAATACCTTGCTAAACTAACTGGTTATTGCCCTGATGAACATAGAGACAAATAGACCTTTACATAAATTATATTATTTTTTATCTTATTTTAAGTGGCTTTTAATTTTTTTATGTTCCATGAGTGCCTCATTGTATTTTAATCCTGAGCCTGAATCACTTGACTATCCTTACTTAGGCCTGGCCTAGAATAGCACCCATACTCAATTCCTACTGGTATTGAGAGGCCCAACTCAAACCCTACTTCCTTCATGAAACTTTATCTTATCTCACCAGATGGAAGTTTTCTTTCTTACTTTCCTTCCTTCTTTCTTCCTCCCTTTATTTCTTCCTTTTTTCTATTTCTCTTTCTATTTTTATAGCTTTCATAGTGATTCAGAAAGTGCATTGTACATGGTCAGTGCTAAATAAATATACGTCCTAAAAGTAAATGGATGAATAAATGAGAATTAAATGCATCTTATGTACCAAATCCATATGTTGGCCCTTGATTTCTCAGGCACTACCTCCCCTTCCTCTGACTCAAGGTTCCCATCAGGAAATAAAAATTTATTGGAAGTTTAAAGGAACCCTTCTTTTTATAGGGGACACACATTCTCAAGGAGTCTTTGTTAGAGTCAGAGATGGAGTTGACTACTTTAGGTAAAGAATCAGTTGTAAACTCTAAGGCAACTCCCCTGATCCAACCGAATTTGAGAAGAGTGCAAACAATAAGAGCTAGAAGTCAGCAAATGAAAGAAATACCAAAGAAGAAAATTCAATTTGTACACAAGTTCAGCAAATGCATCCGAATTCCCCATCCTTTTTCCTTGTTTGGCTAGCAAGAAGTTTTTTCATTTTAGATACTGACAGATGCTGTTTCTTATCAACTTCATCCCTTTTCCATTTGGCAACCATCCCTACAAGATTTTTCTTTTTCATCTAGTTTCTATGTTCCCACTGAAGCTTGAAATTAATACAGATTTCCGTTTGTTTCCTTGTTTGTGTTACTGGTAGAGCAAAGATTGAAGACAAATTAGAAAGCCCAAACTTCACCAAGACAAATCTTAAACCATGTTTCTAAAGACTTCCCAACATTTGACATTTTTTAAAAAGGATATATGCATCTAGCTATGGCTTTATAGATATATATGTATATATTCATTTATGTATACACATGTATACATTTCTGAAAGCAAAAATAATTTCTTCCACAATCGTTCTTACTGATATATGAAAAATGGAAATCCTTCAGAAAAAAATCTGTTGGTGGGACTTTTAGTCATATATTTAGAGAAAAATCCCCTAATTCAATTCAATGAAACATAGATTCTGAAAACCAGAAAGGAACTTAGATATCACTGAGGCCAGTGGTGTCAAATTCAAATAGAGTCCATTAAACCATATATAAGCATTCTTGTGAGTCTTTTTTATGTTCCATATTGACTTAGAAAACCACATAGTAACATTATCTATATTGTTAAATATTCCCCAATACATTTTAATCTGGTTTCCTGTACTCAGGACTGTTGTGGCTCACCTCTGATCTAATCTATATCATTTTACATATGAGGAAATAGACTGGAGGAGGTATAGTGACTTATCTAAGGTCATATAGAATCACTCAGCCAGGAGTAGAATCCAGGCCTCTTGACTTCAAGGCTAGTGCTCTCCACCATCACCTATTTCAAGCACAGAGAATGAAACTTCTTGTTGTCTCAGGATATTCCTTGCATGACAAAGTTCATATGCTCAGTCATACTGTCCCAAAAGCTCCCCCAGACATCTCAACAACGAAGTTTTGCTATTGCCAATGCCCAAAGCCAACCTGATATAGGAAGCCAAACATTGGAGAAAATATCTTGCAATATATAATAGATGATATTCTGAGACTCCAGGATC
>NW_027186296.1:61838804-61900393 GCF_028583685.1 Petaurus breviceps papuanus | reverse complement strand
GACTACTGAAATAGACTCCTGATAAGTTTTCCTGCTTCCAGGCTCATCCCTCTTCAACCAACCCATCCTCCACATAGCTAACCAATTGATATTCTTAAAGCAAAGGTCTGATCCAATCATTTCCCTGGTGAAGAACCTTCAAGGGCTTTCTACTGCACTTAGAATAAAATCCCATCTCCTTTGTTTGGCATTTAGAGCCCTCCACAACTTGTCTCCATGTTACCTTTCTAGGCTAATTACATTTTGCTCTCCCTGCTAGTACTTCTACTAATGCTTCTTGAAAACAAGATTTTTTTTTCTTTGTGTTCTTTCCACTTAGTGCAATGCCTAGTATATTGATGTTTTCATTGAGTCATTTTCAGTCATGTACAACTCTTCATGACCCCACTGGGGGTATTCTTGGCAAAGATACTGGAGTGGTTTGCCAGTTCTTTCTCCAGCTTATTTTACAGATGAGGAAACTAAAGCAAACAAGGTTAAGTGACTTGCCCAGGGTCACACAAGTTGTGTGACTTTAGGTAAATCTTCTCCCTTAATCTCATTTTCCTCACCTATATAAGGAAGGGATTAGACCAAGGGAGCTCTAAGGCCTTTTTTTTCCAGATTAAACATTCCATGCAATTAAAGTAGGAAAAAGGGAATAAATACTTTTCTCTTTTTCCCCAAATGTATGAAGGCTGTATAGAGGTTTATTATGCATATAATTGTGGGCAACAGAGACAGACTTAGACTCAGGCTAAAAAGTAAAATGCTTTTGCTATAAACTGTCCTGTTGAGGAGCCTTCTTTTCTTGTTTTCATTTACTCTCTCATTTTCTTTAACTTTTTCTTTTCAATGCCTAGTCCCAAGAAGGGGAACTCATTGCTACATCATAAGTAGCACTCTGTTCAAGAGAATCCAAAGTCCTCATAGACCCACAATGAACTCTGAGAGAGCCCAAGATCTGCTAGCTTCCTGGTATAATAAATTGCAGTAAATGTTATTTTAGTGTGACTGATGCAAGAAGATGGGTTTAAATTTGAAGAATGTTGGGGATATTCATCTAGAAAGATAATTTAATGTTTTCTCAGAACCTCTGAGGGGGAGAAGTCATAGAAGATCTGTATGGATCTGTACTCCCTCCCAGGACATCTCTGGGAAGGTGAGTGTGGGGTGTCCATGGATGTATGTATGGGTGAAGGGGGTGGGGTGTGGTAGAGAGGAATGTAGAAGAGTTTCTTGAATATATTTTGGTCATTTTTAAGCTAAATCTCAGATATCATGCTTGTCTTTTATCGTCAAATATAACGTAAAGGAAAATGCCGTTCTTTAATTATTAGTTAGGTGGACTTTGAGTGACTGAGGTTTTGCTGTGATTTGTTAGAATTAAGAAGTAAGAAAATAGGCAAGAAGCTCAGAATATTGAGCCAAAGAGGGCCTGAAATTTGAATCAGATGGTCAGAGCTATAACTAGGGTGGGGAGACTAGGACTTTGCCTTATAGGACCTAAATTTAGAGCATACTGACAACCCTTGCAGAGCTTCAGAAGCATAGAAGTATTTGAGCTTAGCACCTAGTTTACAAAAATAATCAGCTTAAACAGGAAGTTTACCAGATGGCCTGCTGGCAGTTCTAACAGAGATGAGTTCTTCTTCGGTTCTCCCCCTGCCCACCTTAAAGTAGTTTTCCTAAGAAGCAAGAAACTGTGTTTCACGCCACTTGCCCCCAATGGGGGTCTTATGATACTTGCCTCAGACACAAAAATTTCTAGTTATAGCTCTGCAGATAATCCTAAGTACCTGAATACATCTAGAGATTAGGGTCTTTTTCTTACACTGCGAATTTCCTGAAAACTCTGGGCACTACCTTGTGACCTTGGGTCATCCATATATTCTCCCTTTTAGCTCTGCAATTCTCTGATTCAGGTTAAGAAAACTTACCTTTGAAAGCCAGTAGACTCATCTAGACACATGACCCACCCTTGCTCTCTCAGCCCCTTACCTTTCCTTCCTGAGACTCTGAAAATTCCCCAAAAGTTTCATGTCTGACCCACTGACAGTCTTGACAGGTCACTTTCATTATTGATCAAGCTATTGCTCCCACCTCTCCTTGTCTGCCATCAATCTGATCATTTCAGTTCAAACCTCTAATCCCAGCAGGTAAGTCATGGAAGCAGAATAATCATTGGGATCACTGAGTTTAGTATTTAAATACCCAAGCATCCTTTAGGTCAGGTTCCAGGTGGGGAAATGAAACTGACAACTCATGTTCTACCACCGATTCACAAACTGAGTTTCACGGCACTGAAAGGGAGCAGAAGAACTTGGCTGTGAGTCAGGGCTATCCAGGGGAACTGTAAAACAAGCCAACATTCTCAGGAACTCAGACTCTTCTTACCTGAAGGGTAGAGAGAAGGACTTGCAGGCCACTGGTTTCTTGTTCAGCCATCCTGATCCTCAATTCACCAGCTCCTGCCCTAAATCTGGAAAAGTATCTGCAGACGATCGTCTGGCTTGGAAGGAATCTGCCAAGCTGACCTCGACACTGGCCTCGTAGGAGCTGAACAGAGATCTCATCCACACATGTTGCTGAGTGCTAAAAGTCACAGCAATGCAACCCTAGACCTCAGCGGAAAGATAAATGCCCCCCGACTCCCTGCTGGCTTGCCCACTGTGACAAGGGAGATTCGTTTCCTATATAAAGAATCTGGGGGATTAGGTAGAGGACAGGCCTGTGAAAAGGCCCCAGCATTTGGGGGTGGGGGTGGGGATGGAGGGAACACTAGTGAGTCACTCACCTCTAGTACTGCAATGGAACCCAGCGAGAGAAGAAGCCACCTTGGATGGCTGACAGGCATTCCCAGCTGACCAGCCATTTATTTCCAAGAGATCTAAGCAGACTCTCTCTCCCCCTCCCCTCCATTTTTTTTTTTGGTCTCCTGCCTGCTCTAATGTAACAGGAGATCTATAGGGCCTTACACAACAGGGTTGCAATGTAGGGCAAAGGAATGGGATTGGCGGCCATAACTTTGGGGCAGGAGTGTTTATTTGCAAGGACATTAGATAGTGCCATATCCAGTAGCACTGGCTAACATCCCATATTGAGACAAAGTGAGCAGGAGATATGAAGAAAGTTTTCTGAGGAAAATCAAACATCCATCATAACCATTTAGTATCTGCTGTCATCTTTGTATATAAAGATTACCCAGGGCTAAAATGTTATCTAAACCCACTCACCTGCCTCAATACCCTTCTTACCATAAAGACTTAGTGATGATCAATACAGAGAGTTCCAGTCTGTTCATTTAGTTTGAATATTTTGATCAAATATATTTACATAGTGTAGATTCCCAAGCAAAATTCTGTGAAATTACAGAGGCAAGCTAAATGGAGCTTGACAGCTAAATTACACATAGCCAGAGAAAATGGCTGTCGTCTGCCTAAAGAGTACTCCTAAGATCAACTTCCTTCCCTTGTGAGTGTGAGAGGCAGGAATTTAGGGGGGAATTAGGCTTATGTGAGGGACTCAAACCCCTACTGCTCTACCTCCAAACTTCAAGCAAGCAGCAGCCCAACAATCTTATTGAGGGTTCAGACCAAAGGTATTTCAATTTCTTGATTATCGCAAGCCTCAAATGCTACAAGATCCTGAAGAAACGTTTACTTTGAAGCTAAAAAGTGAATAGTGGGAGGAAGCAGCTTTTGGAGATCATCTGTTGCTGTCAGGAAATCTTGGGTGATAGAGCCTTTGATACCTGGGGTTTCTAGCATCACTGAGACGTGCCTGTTCTTGCTCCAAGGACAGCTCGAGTTTCTACCAAGGAGGACAAAACCCATGCATTAGCAGGATATCCCTTAATGCTCCAGAAACAAAGGTTTAATAAGGGCAGTGAACTCACAATTCTGAATCGTCCCATTTTGATTTTCATTTGAGGGAAGCCCCAATCTTATATTCCCTTCCATCCTCTTAGAAGAACGAGGCGAGAAGAGGGAAGAAACAAGAAGAAACCCCAAACATAGACCAACAATTCTGTCTCCCTTTATCAGAATTCCTAAAATTATCTGTAATCTGAAATTAGGGAAAACAGCTACCATTGGTCTTATACTTTTATAAAATTTTTTGCCCCCTTTCTCTACAAATTCTGAGGTGTCTGAGGGACAGCTTGTTGGAACCACAGAGGACAAGAGCACAGATACCATATAGATAAAATAGTTTTTTTGTTCTGCAAAATAGACACCTTTGCCCCAATTCCACAGTTCCATCTACATTAGCATTTTCTGAGTGATATAAAAATTGTGCTCATTCTTTGTAGGCAAAGCAAATGGTCTTACGATCTCATTCTGTATGGCCCTCAGTGAGCCTCATCATTTGCACAATATGACTTCAATTTATGTGTCCAGTTTTATTTCACACTACTGTCTTTTATACCCTCTACATTCCAGCCATATTGGTCTAGGAGCTATTCCTAGACAGCTATCCCTGCCCTTTACTGTATATGGACATCTGTACAAACCCTCAGTCATGCCTACAATGTACTACCTCCACATTTCTAGCTGTCAATTTTTTTCTCTTCCTCTAAGACCTAACTAACTCAGGGACTACTTGTCCTTTGAAGCACTCCCTTATCCCATTCTCAGTTAGAAGTAAGCCTTTAATCTTGCATCTCCATTTAATCCTTCCAATAACCTTCATCATATTCTGACTCAACCTCTGAGTAAATCATAAACTCCTTAATGGCAGAGACTGTCCTTTATTTCATATTTGTATGAAAAAGCACCAGTACCTTAGCTCAAGGCCTTTCACATAGTAGACAAAGAATAATGTTGGATGGAATTAAAGTGATTATTGAACCCTGGCTATTAAGCTCTACCCCAACACACACACACACACACACACACCATACCACACACACACACACACACACACACACACACACACACACACACACACACCCCTTGCCAGTATCCCAAACTTACCCTAAGACCTTTCCAAGTTTCCCATCAAAATTTACCTTTTCTGTGTCCTATCTCCTCCATACCCCAAGGAAGATTTACTCATTTGTTCTGAGGTGTTAGTGTCTTAATGTGCAATACCTTATAAATGACATTTCCTTTATAACAGTAGCCGTCAAAATCCGAAGTTCAAATAATCACTAGTGATGCATTTGTCATACAAATGGTAGACATATAGGGCATCCTAATAGGCCATTATTTGGGGATTTGAGGGACAGGCATGCTCCACCCTTCAAACCACATCACAGAAGGAGTTTTAATGCTTTGGGTGAGTGGAAGTTGTTTATGCTTATTTGCAAGATAGTACAATAACCCCTTCAATGAGAAAGATAATAAAGCAGCCAGACAGCTAGATACCTCACAATAAATCCATGAGGAATGTAATGATAGTACTCAGTTCTTCTGATTCAAAGGTATCTGTGGAGTTATGTGTATCAAGTGAAATACTATATCAAGCCCTTTGCAACTTGTAAGGCATAACATACATAGAAGTTTTTATCACTGTGACTAATAGCAGAATCAGTGACATATGGAGTCAGGAAGACACAAGTTCAAGAGCCTCTGTAACCTGCTATCTGCATGACCCTAGGCAAGTCACATTATCCCTCAGTTCCCCAGGCTGTCCCCCAAATTTATAAATCACAAAGAAGATGACAATTTGCATTGGTTAGGGAAGTATCTCCCTAGGAGTTAACTTACCTCATTGAAACTACAAGACTGGTCCAAAAAAATAACTCTTACTATTACAATTTAATATATGTGGAGACAGACACAGCATAGCAAGACAGAGGAAATGCTGTACTGGAAATTGGGAAGCCTGGGTTCCATTTCTAGCTCTGAAATCTATGTTAACCATGTGACCATAACTGAGTCACTTAACTTTTTGAGCTTTGGTTTCTTCATCTCTAAAACAAAGGGCTTGGTCATCTCTAATGCCCCACCTTAGCTCTAATCTCCTAAGATTACAGTATTTAGAATTCTCTGAACCTTCATAGCCCTGGTTTTCATCCCCCCACTCTTCTGACTTCTTGTCCCATCCCACTGTTATAGCAGGTAATCTATTGGCCTGAAAGCTTTGGGTCCTATGGACCTGAATCTCTGACCTACCCCTCCCATGATTCTTCTATGCTAATTTAGGTTAACTCTAACAATATGTTCAACCAAGCTTCTCTAAGTGAAAGCCAAAATAGCCAGTTTTAATCTACTTCAGGACTTCAAAATTTTTAAATAATAATAATAAGTGGATACAGTAGGGAGGATTTCATTTGAAAAGGGAGGTATATAGTTGTCTTTAAACAAATACTGTCATAGAATAGGCATTTAAATTGATTCCGTGAAAAGGAAACCTTTCTTTTCATTGCTAACTCTTGTTCATAAAATGTATTTAGATTAGAGAGGTTTTTTGTGTAATTTGATGATAGGTACAAGGCAAGCAAAAATTATGGCAATCTTTACCAGTCACCCACATTTATCATACATTTATAAAAATCTTTATACTTATTAGTTAAAAAGGAGTCTAAGGGATCTATACTTATCTAAATGAAATATTATCATCTTTAAGTTACTATTACTTGATATGATATTCTTTTACGTATGGGCAAGTCACTCTTCTTTTCTGAACCTCAATTGTTTGGGTTTTTTACCTATATATAGAACATATGAATACACAGAAAACCACCCCAGGTTCAAGGAGCTCTGTGGGTCACACTCCCCTTTAAACAATAACTCAGAAGTACCCACCAATGCTTACTTCTACCAAGATAATAAGAAATGATACATCAGTTCCAAGCAAAAGAAACAGTGTAGCAAATTAAGTGATGATAAGAAATAATCATCATAGGGGCCCCTAGGTGGCACAGTGAATAGAGCACTAGCTCTGGAATCAGGAGAACCTGAGTTCAAATCCAGCCTCGGACACTTAACACTTACTAACCATGTGACCTTGGGCAAGTCACTGAACCCCAATTGTCCTGCCTTCCCCCCTCCAAAAAGCAAAAAAAGAAATACCAATCAGGTTCATATTCTCTTATAGGTTGCCAGATCACTAGTGGGAGAATGCACTCATAGTTCCACATTAGTACAGTTGTTCAAGGAACATGAATGAAGGGGAATACACATATAAAAAAATATGACAGAACCATGACATTATATTCTGTTTGGGGGGAATATAGATATGACATGCACACAGACAAATACAAATGGCTTAAGAAGAAGGATAGCACTAAAAATTGAAACATCAAAGAAGACTTTGAACAGAATATGGCACCTGAGCTGAGCTTTCAAGAAAACTCAGACTTCTAAGAGGCCGAGATGAGAAGCAAGGGCATTCTAGGCATGGGAGATGGCCTATAAACAGCATAGAGACAGGAGATGAAATTTGGTTTTGAAGCACAATAAATATCTTCTGCCTATGACTAATTCGAGAACAATAAAAGCATCTTCAGCAACCACCAATATGGCTTCACTATACCCTTCATGGAGACCCCAAGAAGCAGCCTGCCAACAAGAAGCTTTCTGAAAGTTTTGTCATCACTCTATGGAGGTTACACATGGCTGTTCTGATCCAAGCGAGTTAAGGCTGACTAGCATAGCAACATATTAACCATCTGTTATTGCACAACACGCCCACAATAAGCTATAATGATCAGAAGTGGCTGCTGTTGCCTGTATTATCTTTTGCTTTTCCTCTTGGGAGGATAAATACTTCCACATCCCCTGCTATCTCTTTTTCTCTTGGAATAATCTGGGTTCTATAGTCAGGGAGGTGGCTAGCAACAGAACCCAAAGAGACAACTCAACTCTCACCCCACAAAAGATGAAGCAATGCCTATCTCTGTGGGATGTTCTCCTTGTGAAATGAGGCTATTTGGAATTCAGGGAATCTGCCTCCTCTAAATGAACAGAAAGTCAGTCACCTCTTTTAATCAAGTAGATATGACACCTCAGGAACCACATATCTAGACTAATGGGATTCTACTCCATTTAAAAAAGGAATCCCCCTATACCAGGTATCTAGGAACCATCTCTTCTGCAATGGCAACTAGGTAGAGCAGGGGCAGATTATTATCCTAACCACCTATACAGCTAAAAATGCAAATAGCTAAAATTGCCAGATATTTATTACATCATATCATATCATCTCACATCATATCATGTCAGGATCATAGTGAGGAGGCCACACTATGCAAAACGTTCAATAAGGTATGCACTGTGTATCATGGAATATTTCCATCAAAGTCTGAACAAAAGACTTCCTTACTGAGGATGCAATTTTTTGAATGTCATCATTCACAAATGACATAGTGTTCATGGAACCATAGCCTCCTCAGTGAAATCCGCAGCAATGTGAAGGAGATTAGAGTCAGGAAGAGCTGGATTCAAATCCTTCACCAAACATTTATTAGCTATAAGACCCTGAACAATTTACTGAACCTCCCTTTCAGTTTTGTTTTCTCGTCTGTAACAAATTAAAAAAAAACCAGGGAGAGGGGAGGGCATTTCCTTCACAGGGTGATAGAGAATAACAAATAAGATATGAAATACATTGTACACAATTACAGACACAATGTATAAGTGACAACCAACTTTGATGGACTGGACTCTTCTCAGCAATGCAAGGTTATAAGTGAACTCCAAAAGACTCATGATGGAGAGAGATGTCTACATTCAGAGAAAAAACTAGAAAGAACAGAGTTTGAATGCAGATTGAAGCAAACTACCTGCTCTCTTTCTTTTTCTTGTTTGGTTTTGTTGCCTCTTTCCCATTGTTCATTCCATCTGTTAAAATCCTTCTTTATAACCTGACTAATGTCTAATGTGAAAATATTAGCAGATCCTATACTTGATTGCATGCCGCCATGGGGGGAGAGGGGAGGGAGGAGAAAGAAGGGGAGAAATTTTGAAACTCGAGGGATTGTGGAACTGAATCTTGTAAACTAAAAGTAAACAAACAAATTGATAAAGACCAAAAATGTTTTTTAAAAAATATGAACTACTTGTCAAACCTTAAAATACTGGAGCTGCTGGTAGCTCAGCATAAAAGAGCACCAGACCTGGAGTCAAGAAGACCCAAGTACAAACCTAGCCATAGTCACTTACTAACTGTGTGATCCAGGCAAGTCATGTAACCATTGTTTGCCTCAGTTTCCTCAATTGTAAAATAGGGATAGTAATAGCATCTACTTCCCAGTATTTTTGAAGGGATAAAATGAGATAATATTTGTTTTTTCAGAAGTACTTAGCACAGATGGTACAGAGTAGGAGCTATATAAATGCTTATTCCAATAGAAAGAAAGGAGGGATGGAGGGAGAGAGAGAGAGAGATTCATATATGTGTGTGTATCCAATCCAATCCATTAAACATTTATTAAGTGTCTATTATGTGACAGACACTGTGCTAAGCACTGGAGGTGTAATTAATAAAAATAAAGATGGTCCCTGCCTTCAAGGATCTTACAATCTAAGGGGACAGAGAGGAAGAAACACATAATAGAAGTAACAAAAGGGGGGGAGGGGACCAGGGCATATCTTGTTCCATGGAGGTGAAATCAGGAACAGCAGCAAATGCTGAACAGAGTGAGTCAGAAAAGCTCAGTTTCTTCCCTACAGTGTAAGCATGGGAAGCAGTTTGGTACTCCACCCTACTGTTGTTTGTTCATTCAGTCATGTCTGATTCTTCTTAACCCTATGGACCATAGCACAGCATGCCTTTCTGTCCTCCACTATCTCCCGAAGTCTGTCCAGACATATTCCTTGCTTTACCCTCCAGCCCTCCAATTAGAAGGGAGAAGAGACTGAGGAAGGGGGTGCCAATTGGAGCTTGAGTCAGCAGTATGGTGATGAGTGTAGAAGTGATGAGCATATCTTGAGAAGGACATCTTATTCTGTGGAATTGAAACCAAGCAGAGCTGTAAATGCAGAGTAGGGTGATATGTATGCATGTATATATACCAGCCAAGATATATCAAAATACAAACATACTATTCCATCTATGATCAAACAAAATAAAATATATATTTGTATATGTATATAGATTATATCTGTATATATACATGCATGCATGCATCTACCTATATACACACATTGTATATGACTAGAATGAACATCCATGTATATGTATGTGTGATTGTGTGCATGACCAGACCTGTGATTTCATCAGTATGGGTAGTTGCTTATCACAATGCAGAACAGTCCTATATCACATCTCCTAGGCCGAAGAGAGTCCCTAAGACTCTCAAATATGGAGCATTGATAGGTTAAGACATTTGTTCAAGGTCACATGGCCACTGGGTGTGGATATGAGAGTTCCATGCAGATGTTCCTGACTCTGAGGATAGCTCTAAATTGACTATGCCATGCTACATACATGTGCATGATGAGCTGGGCCCAGAACTGAGTTAAAGGGGAATAGTGGAGAGATTTCCCTTCAGTAGAGCAGTGGTCCTCAAGTTTTTTGGTGTCGGGACCCCTTTACACTCTTAAAAATTGAGATTACCACAAAGATCTTTTGTTTAGGGGGGTTTATCTATCAATAGTTATTGTAATAAAAATTAAAATATCTTTATATTATTATAAAAATTGTTTTGATTTTGGGAGCATCGTGAAAGGGTCTCGGGGACCTCAAAGGTCTGCAGTAAAGGACATCCATCTTGGTATAATCGAAGATAGAAGAACATCAAGGGACATTCATGAACCTGGGAAGTGGCAGGAGACTCATCCCCAAGAAATGTGTGGTTCTTTGTCTTCAGAGACAAATAGGAATAATGGTGAAAGGTAATAGCCTCAAAAAGAAAATATCTCCAGATCAGATAAGACTGAAATAAGTTGGGAAGGCATAGAGGGGTTAAAGCCTGTAATGGTGGGATGTGTAACCCTATTAACGAAAGTATCTGTCCAAATATCAAAGTAAAGCCTTCTCCTAGACCTTCACCTCATCACAGTCTTACTTCCTTAACCCCCACTGTCCTTACATACACACATAAACACACGTACACATACATGTACATACACACATGCACACACACAAATACACACTTCAGGTCTCCTAGAGTTCTTGGTATTTCTAAATTTCCTTTTGTCCCTCTTTTAACTATCAGAAGGTCCTAAGCATTTTAAGGTTCTCAAACGACTGCAAAAGAGCTTTTCTTTTGGACAAACACTTACCAGTGTAGGTCACAGGACTCTGGAACAGCAGCCCAGAGGTCACTGCATCCTTGGTCATGGTGAGCCAGAGAACTGACCTTTTTGCTAAGCAGCCACTTTGGGCCCTCACTTGTCAAAGATGTTTAATAAAGTGCTTTTGGATGGGCCAAGGCAAGCCCTGCAGTGCCCCAAACCTGGAGTGCTGACAGGTGAGGAATGTTCATTGGCCCCTTGTGGCTTGCCCAGCCAGAAGGCACGTGGCATCCAGGCCCTAAAGCAGAGGTATCAGGTAACAAAGCAATCTAGGGGCAGGGGCCCTTCAGGTCAGATCCCACAGGGGGGAAATAGAGATATCAGACATGAAGGCCAAAGGTCAGGGACATTCTACTATGCCTTGGTCCAAGCTATTGGCAAGACAGGCAATGAACTGGCAACACAACATATTATGATTAAAAACCAAACAGGGCACATATACAACCAGTAGAAGGACATGCTACTAAAGGAAAGTGGAGAAGTGTCTCAGATTTTACCAGAGGCTACACTCACAGAATAAATGCTGCAGCTTGTTTCTACTAATAATCATCCTTTCTTTAACCTCAGAAACCCAGATTTAGATTCGGACTTGAGCCACCAAAAAATCCACTTTGGCCCTTAAGCGTCACACGAAATCTATTTGAAATATTTAAGGCATTTTGCAAATACAAGGTTGAGAATAGCCAAAGGAATTTATCCCAAATAGTGGAATTTCATATCTCATCTAGCGGTGCAGTGGAGGCATTCGAGTAGGAAGAAACATACAGGGAGATCATGAAAGGTTTTCCCATAAGAATTGCCAAAGCAATAACTTTCTTGGTCTCCCTGTCTCAAGTTTCTCCCCACTCTACTCCATCTTCTATTCAACTGTCAAAGTGATCTTCCTAAAGAACAGATTTGCCTGTGTCACCTCCCTGCTTTTTTCCCCAAACCCTCACCATTCAATAAACTCCAGTGTTTCATCTCCAAGATCAAATATGAACTCATCTGTTTGGCTTTTAATGCCTTTCACAACCTGATCCCTCCCTACCTTTCTAGTCTTCATGAATCTTAGCCCCCTCATATACTCTATGATATGGTGACAGTGACCTTCAATGCACACCATGTTCCTTCTCTCAACTCAAGTATTTCCACTGGCTGTTC
Source organism: Petaurus breviceps papuanus (assembly GCF_028583685.1). NCBI lineage: Eukaryota > Metazoa > Chordata > Mammalia > Diprotodontia > Petauridae > Petaurus > Petaurus breviceps. Next base: position 61,888,085 of record NW_027186296.1, on the reverse strand, counting down.
CCTATGCCTGCTCTTCCCCCTCATCTCTAACTTCTGGTTTCCTCTAAATTCCCACTAAACTCTCACCTTCTGCAAGGAGCCTTTCCCAATCCCCCTCAATACTTGTACCTTCCCTCTGCCAATTATCTCCACACTTTCTGCCTTTCCCATAATTGCTCCGTCTCTCCCATTAAACACTGAGCTTCTTGTCAGCCAGGATGATTTACTTTTCTTTGCATCTCCAGATGCATCTCTTAACACTATGGCATGGAGTAGATGCTGAACAAATACTTGATGACATTTTGCCACAGAGTTCATGAGCTGAGCCTTGATGGAAGCTAGAGATCATAGAAGGTGGAAGGCAGGAGAAAATGCATTCCTGACATAGAGGGCAGCTTATGCAAGGGCTCAATGATTCCATATCCATTATGATATGCTGCAAATGTGTATAACGAGCTCGGGTCACAAGGAAGTAGCAGGGATCATTGGAGAGTTTGCCTTTCAATAAAGAACACCCATTTTGGTATCATAGGAAGAAAGAAAGTGTGGAGACTTTCTTGATCCCAAGCTCATACAGATCCCATCATAAAACTGTCTGTCTCCTTTCCTTTCCCCACTTCCCAATTTTTGAAGCCAACCCAGTTCATAGTAATCTCTAAGTACCAAGGCTTCATCCCTCTTACCCAATCAAAGCAAACTAAGCCCCAAACTGAACCCCAGAAGGGTTCAGAAAGCCTTTATATACTCCCAGAACTATTATCTGGCCTTCCAACTCTAAGATCTTTGGGCAAAAGTTTAAGAAACTGAACTAACAGACCTGTTAAATCACTTAAGAAACCCTTTGGGGAAAGATGATGGGATTATTTCTTTAGATCTGGAAGGGAGATAAGAGGGTTCCATTCCCACCCCCACACCTCTACAAATGAAGAAACTGAAGTCCATGGAGATTTCATGATTGGTACAGAGTCACATAAGTAATGGGATTCAAAGGCAAATTTGAACCCAGGTCCTCTGACTCCAGAACCAGTGCTCTTGCCATTACAATCCCCCATGCTAAAGTCTACTCTAGCTAGAAAAGCACCATAAAGCCTACTTCAATAGGTACATTTTAGAGAGACTCCTTCAGTAAGACTCACTCTCTTTGGAGAGCTGTTGATGGCTCTCACTAGCTGTTATACGGTTATATCCTAAAACCACTCCATTAGGCAGCCTCCATACTTCTGACAATCTAAGGGATCTGAGAATGACCAACTTGTTGACCATCACATATCTCATCTATACCAGTAAGGAAATTGGCCCTGCCTCCTTCCATATCAGGCCTGCCCTATTTCCTCCATCCTCTGGGTGTGCACCCCTCACCAGTTTCAAATGTTGATACCCAAGCAAATATCTATGCAAGCCCCACAAAAGCCAGCTCTTGGTGTGGCTAGGCCCTAGTGCCCAGCCTTTGGCTACATTTCTACAGTGTAAGCATTAAAACCTTGCCAGCTAATGCTGCCTACCCTTGTCCCCAGCAGCTTCTACCAAGCTGACTGATCTAGAGCAATAAGCACCTAGACTAGCAGTTAGCAGTCTGATTAATTAACCAAGTGATTGATATGCTCCTGTTGGAGCACCTATGATTTGTTAGGTGCTACAGGGAACATGCCAAAGACATAGTATCTCCCTTCTTTGAATTTAGAACCAATATTTCCATTAAACTGTATGTGTGGTACAAAAATACCTCTGTTTCCATCTTTCATCTGCCTGTGAACAGCTCAGTTTCATTCAACAAACATGAATAAGCACATATTAGGTGACAAGCCCTCTGCTAGGCACCCGGGATGAGACAGAGATGAAATGGTCCCTCCTCTTGGGGATCTCATCTTACACGGGGCAGGGAGTGGGGAGACGATATGTGCACAGATAAATAAATGCAAGCCAATTCAAAGAGGAAAAGAGCAAGAGAGATGAGGGTGTCAAGAAAGGCTTCACAAAGGAGATGGAAATTGGGCACTTTAGCTTTGGAAAACAGGGATTTTGCAAGGTAAGGAGTGCATTCCAGGCATTGGAAAGAATTTGATAAAATGCGTGAAGGAGAAGAGAATCTATGAAGTTTGGGGAAGAGTAAGTAATGTAGTTAAATGGCAGCATAAAATGAATGAAAGGGAATAATGTGAAATAAATCTGGAAAAGCTGTTTGGAGTCAGAAATGTGGAGGGCCTTAAAGGCCAGCCTGAGATATTTCTAATGTATTCTGGAGGCAATGTAGAGCTACCAAGGGTTCCTGAGAGAAGTGAAAGGGTAAAAACCAATGCCTTGGGAAAATTATTTTGGCTTCTATGAAGGAAATGGATGGAAGAGAGGAGGGAGGGAGATAGATAAGGGGGTTATTACAATAGCTCTGGATAGAGGTAATAAAGATTTGAAGTGGTTATGGGGGCTGCTTGAACTAGAGAATCGGGGGGGGGGGGCAGAACCAAGATGGTGGGGTAGAAACAGGACTTCCGCGTGGCTCCTGCTTCCACCTCCTCCAATACACGTAAAAAATTACTCTAAACAAACTTTAGAGCTACAGAACCCACAAAGTTACAGAGGGAAACTAACCTCCATTGAAGACAACTCGGCAGGCCAGTAGGAAGGGGCCATCGCAGTGCTCTGGGAGCAGAGCTGAGCCCCATATGAGACTGGGGTTTTAGCCTCAGAGTGGCCACGACCAGCCTCCAGCTGGAAGGACTTTGAGAGAATGGATCACCGACAGCAGTGGCAGTTTCCAGAATTATCAACCCATAGATGATAAGGACAAAGTAAGAGGTTAGTGTGAACTTTGGGAATAGGGAGTCTGGGAGTGCGGTATGGCTGCTGCCCCCAGGAGGTGTGGTGGCCACTACTGCATGGCTGCTTCAGAGCTCCTGGTCTGCAGATTGTAGGGGGACCAAACTTCCAGTCTGAGGGGTAATCATGCTTTAATCAGCTTGGATCTGGATCACTGTCTTGGGTGGAGGTCCTGGGATGCATGACCATGAGCCAGAGTGTGTGGAGGCTTCAGAAAGGGCAGCCAACTAATAGCTCCAGCAGCTGAGAAAACCCCAGCGATGTGGGACAAAGCTCTCCTCTCTGAAAGCAGAGTTCTACTGTGGCAAAAAGCTCAAAAGTCAAGTAATTGAATGGCAACATAAGCAAGCAAAGGAAGCAAAGCAAGCTCAGCAATCCAACTTTAGACTCCTATTTTGGGGACAAAAAGGATCAAAGCATGGAACAGGAGGAAGACAGTGAAGTCAGAAGTCCTACACCAAAAGCTTCCAAGAAAAACATGAACCGGTTACAAGCCATAGAGGAGCTTAAGAAGTATTTTGAAAACCAAATAAGAGAAATGGAGGAAAAATTGGGAAGATAAAAAAGAATGATGCAAGAAAATAATGAAAAGAGAGTCAACAACCTGACTGAATAAAATAACACCTTAAAAATAGACTAACTCAAATGGCAAAAGAGGTTCAAAAAGACAATGAGGAGAAGATTGCCTTAAAAAGCCAAATTTGCCAGATGGAAAAAGAATCTCAAAAGCTCACTGAAGAGAATCATTCCTTCAGAATTAGATTGGATCAAATGGAAGCTAATGACTTTATGAGAAATCAATATACTATTAAACAGATACAAACAAATGAAAAAATAGAAGGCAATGTGAAACATCTCACTGGAAAAACCACTGACCTGGAAAGTAGATCCAGGAGAGATAATTTAAAAATTATTGGACTACCTGAAAGCCATTATCAAAAAAAGAACCTAGAAATCATCCTTCAAGAAATTCTCAAGGAAAATTGCCCTGATGTTTTAGAACCAGAAGGCAAAATAGAGGTTGGAAGAATCCACCAACCACTTCCTGTAAAAGATCCTAAAAAGAAAACTTCTAGGAATATTATAGCCAGCTTCCAGAATTCCCAGATCAAGGAGAAAATGTTACAAGCAGCCAGGAAGAAAAAAATTGAATACTGTGGAAACACAATCAGGATAACACAGGATCTTGCAGCTTCTACACTGAGGGATCGAAGGGCTTGGAATATGATATTCCAGAGGTTAAAGGAGCTGGGATTAAAACCAAGAATCACCTACCCAGAAAAACTGAGTATCATGTTTCAGGGGAAAATATGGTAATTCAATGGAATAGAGGACTTTCAAGCATTCTTGATGAAAAAAACAGAGCTGAATAGAAAATTTGAGATTCAGATACAAGAAGCAAAAGAAGCATGAGAAGGTAAACAGAGAAAAGAAATCATAAGGAACTTATCAGAGTTGAACTATTTACATTCCTACATGGAAAAACGAGAATTGTAACTTATGAAACCTTTCTCAGTATGATAATAGTTTAAGGGAATATATATATACATACATGTATATTTCTATATGGGAGGGTATATGGGCATATGAATACATATGTGAGTGTGTGTATATATGTGTACAGGTACACATAGACAGAGGGCACAGGACCAATTAAATAGGAAGGGATGATACTTAAAAGGTGAAATTGAGAGGTGAGAGAGGAATATAATGAGAGGAGATGGGGAGAGACTGAATGGGGTAAATTATCTCATATAGAAGAGGCAAGGGAAAACTGTTACAATGGAGGGGAAGAACAGGAAGGCCAAAGGGAATGAGTCAACCTTACTCTCATTGATTGGCTTAGGGAGGGAATGACATACACACTAAATAGGGTATCTCACCCTACAGGAGAGTAAGAGGGAAGGGGATGAAAGAGAGGATGATGAAGGAGAGGGCAGGCTGGGGGGTGGGGGGAGGGAAGTTGGAAGTACACACTTCTGAAAAGGGACAGGTCAAAGTAGAGAACAGAACAAGTGGTGGACAGGATAGGATGGAGAGAAATATAATCAATCTTTCACAATATATCAACTATGGACATGTTTTGCATAGCTACACATGTACAACTTATATTGAATTGCTTATCTTTCCAGTAAGGGTCGGTGATGATGGAGGAAGGGAAAGAATCTGGAATTCAAAGTTTTAAAATCATATGTTTAAAATGTTTATATATATATATATAGTTATAATTTTTTTACATGCAACTGGGAAATAAAATATACAGACACTGGGACACAGAGATCCATCTTGCCCTACTGGAAAGTCAGAGAGGGGATGGGGGAGGATATAGAAAAGAGCAGATTGGGGGAGGGGGTATTCAGTGGGATCACTGTTTTGGGGTGGTGGGTAGGCGAAAGATGAGGAGAAAATTTGTAACTCAAAATCTTGTGGAAATGAATGATGTAAACTAAAAATAAACAAAATTTAATTCAAAAAAAAGAAAAAGAAAAACCACAAATTAAAAAAAAAAGAACTAGGGAATCTAGGTATCAAAGTAGATAGAGCTCTGAGCCTGGAGTTAGAAAGTCCTGAGTTCAGATTTGACCTCTGACACTTCCTAGTTAAGTGATTCTGAGCAAGCCACTTAGCCTCTGTCTACATTAGTTTTCTCATCTGTAAAAAGGGGACAATAATAGCACCTTCCTCCTAGGGTTTTTATAAGGATCAAATGATATATTTGTAAAGTGCTTAACGCAGTGCCTGGCACACAGTAGGTGCTTTAAAATGTCTCCCTCCTTCCTTCCTTCCTGAGGGAATGATAAAAAGAGAATGGATCTGAGAGGTTCAGTCAGTCAGATCTGCAAAATCAGAATTGTCCTACCCCATCTCCTAGATCCAAGCATTTGCCACATCTTGCCAATCATAACCCCATCTCTCTCACATCCATCACTTTCTCTCTGCCCAGTAACTTTCCTAGTTCAGGCTCTCACTAACTGTTAACCTCGACTCTTGTAACTGCCTCCTAACTAGAATACTAGCTGCTCTCAGTCTGCAACCCATACCCTACTCCAGTACAGACATATCTCAAAGATACTATGGGCTCAGTTCTGGACCACGTCAATAAAGTGGATATCACAATAAACAAGTCATATGAATTTTTTTGTTCCCAGGGCATATAAAGGCTATGTTTACACGATACTGTAATCTATTAAGCCTGTAATCGTATTATGACCAAAATTGTACATACCTTAATTGAAATACTTTATTGCTAAAAAAAAAAAAAGTTAATCATTATCTGAGCCTCCGGTAAGTCATAATCTTTTTGCTGGCAAAGGATCTTGACTCATTGTTGATGGCTGCTGACTTACCAGGGTGGCAGATGGTGAAGGCTGGGGAAGTGGGCTGTGGCAATTTCTTAAAATAAGACAACAATGAGATTTACATCATCTCTGGATTCTTCCTTTCATTTGAACACTTAGAGGCCACTGTAGGGATATTAATTGGCCTCATTCCAATAATGTTGTGTCTCAGGAAATAAGGTAGCCTAAGTAGAGGGAGAGAGACAGGAACAGCTGATCAGTGGAGTAGTCAGAACACATACAACATTTAATGATTAAATTTACTGTTTTGTATGGGCAGGATTCACTGCCATCAAAGATCATTGATCACACATCACCATAACAGATGTAATAATAATGAAAAAGTTTGAACTATTATGAGAATTACCAAAATGTATACAATGTTAACATTTGCTGTTAGAAAAATGGCACCAAAAGATTGGCTCAACGTAGGGTTGCTACAAACCTTTAATTTAAAAAAAATAAAAGAAAAAAACACAATATCTGTGAAGCACAATAAAGTGAAGTACAATAAAATAAGGTAAGCCTGTGTTACAAATGAATAGGTGATCTGGAAGGCAGGAGTGCAGGAAGGCAGGAAAGAAGGAAGGCAGGAAGGAAACCAGTATTTAATAAGGACCTATTATGTGACAGACTCTGTGCTAAGCACTTTACAAATGTTATCTTACATAATTTTCACAATAATCCTGCCTGGAAGGTAGGTGCTATTATCCATTTTACAATTAAGAAAACAGGGGCAGAAAGAAATTAAGTGACTTACCCAGGGTCACATAGCTAGAAAGTGCCTGAGGTCAGATTTGAACATATCTGACTCCAAGTATAGTTCTCTATCCACTTCACAAAATAGCCAGTTCCATGATGCAATATTCCCTCCAGTAATGCCAATTACAATTCACCTTGTATAACACCATTTCCCACTTCTATGCCTTTGCATTGACTGTTCCCCATGGCTGAAATGTTCTCCTTCCTCTCACTTCCTCCAAGGCCCAATTAAAATCTCATCTTTTGTAGAAGGACTTTTCTGGTCACCTATTTTCCTCTCTAAAATTGCCTTCCATGTACTCTCTGTCTACCTTATATGTAAGATGTTTTCCCTGTTAGAATGTAAGCTGCTTGAGAGCAGGGACTATTTTTCCCTTTCTTTGCATCTCCAGAAATTAGCAAAGTGTCTGGCATATAATAAGTCCTTAATAAAAACTTATTCACTAGCTCTCTCATAAATTTGCTATAGGGTTTATACAATATAATAAGGGTCAGGGAATTGCAATTCTCATATTCTCTTGACATTGCATGCATACCAATGGAACACATGGACTGTAGTGATTATATTTCACTCTCACTCCATAATTGGCCCATCTTTTTTTTTTGCATTAATACATTTCATTTATACTGCTTCTCTTGCATAATGTTTTGCAATGTGTTATATCTCACTCATGCCCAGCATGTTCCTCTTCCCTGGAAGTTTTGTGTTACAATCCATACAAGTACTGGACTTCGAGTGAGGAAGACCTGGGTTTTAATCCCACATCAGACATTTACTAGCTGTGTGACCCTGGGTAAGTTACATAGTTTATTTCAGCCTCAGTTTCCTTATTTGTAAAAGGTGAATAAAAACAGCACCTACCTTGCAGGGTTGCTGTAAGAATGAAAAGTGCTTTGCAAACCTTGAAGAGCAATGTAAATGTTAGCTATTTTGGGGTTATCTGAACTTCAGTTCTTCTTTACATAGTCTTCTTTCTGTGCCCAACTGAGACATGAACGTGAAACTGACACACATTCTTTCAGGTTCTACCATGCAGGCTTTGGATGTGGTCCTAGCATCAGACTATGTCTGCTCTCTACAACCAGCCTAGGCAAATACAAAAGGACTCCAGAGGAATAACATGGTGACTTGGTGCTGAAATTTTTGGTTATGGCAGCCCTATCTGTCTTCCATATAGCTAAGCCCACAAACCCTGAGAATAGTAGCAGCACTCAGCCCACTGATCCTGTTTCTAACCTGGCCCCTGTAGCCATAGTGCTGGGAAGCAAGTCTACTCTATATAGTAGACATATAGAGTGGCAACTACTTCTGCACATGCTACAGTCCCTTGCTTCCTCGTCAGTCACAACTACAGATCTTGAAAAGAATGTTCTCTCCATCGAAGGCCTTGGCACTGATAAATTGGAAACTTATTCAGAATTAATAATGGAAATGAAATGGAAGAAGATGCATTACTATCTTCTTTGCCTCACCACCTTAGGATGATAGGCATATCCATTTGACTTGTAACTGAAATCTTCCATATATGTAATCTCCTCCACTAACAATAACAATCGGAAAAGTAACTATTTCTTGTATTTTGCTTTAAGGTTTGCAAATCACTTTGTAAATATTTCTTTTAATTGTTATTCTTATCTCCATTTTATAGATGAAGCTATCCAGGCAGACAGAGGTTAAGTGACTTGCCCAAGGTCATACTGCTAGTAAATCTGAGGCCAGATTTGAATTAAGAAATTCCTGACTCCAGGTCCAATGCTCCATCCACAGCATCACCTAGCTGTCCCCACACCACTAGAATGTGAGTTCTTTGAGAATAATTCCATACAGCTTTTCTATTTGTATCATCATTATTTTGTACATAGATGAGAACTTAATTTTTTAAATTATTTTTATTCATTTGTTTATTCATTCACATTTGACCATGTCCCCCCAATCCCAAGAATCTTTCTTGGTCCTGTTACCTCTGGGACAAAATAGCAACTTTTCAAGTTGGTATTTAAAACCTTTGTGATGTGTCTCCTAGTCTACTTTCCCAAATCTCTTTCCATGAATATCCATAAAACATTACATTTCAGCCAACATAGACACTTTCTGTTTCCCAGCTTCATCTGATGTCTCCACGCTTTTGCATAAATTGTCCCTCATACCAGAAATGCACTCCATTCTCACCTCTCCCTCTTAGAATCCTTAGCCTCTTTCAAAGGGAGCTCCTGCATTCCCTCCTATGAGAAGTCCTTCCTGATCCCTCCAGCAATTTGTGTTTTCTTTCTCCACAAATCATCTAGTATTCATTTGTTTACTCATTTCTATCCTCCAGTCGAATATAAACTCCAGGGAAGGAAATTTTTTTTTATCTCTGTCTTTGTATTGGCAGTTCTTTGCATTGGCAGTTCCTTGAATATATTAGGTGCTTTGCAAATATGAGATGAATTTAATTGAATTGGAATGAGATGTTGTGGTGGTAGAATCAGTAAGACTTGGCAATTAATTTGAAGTGTGCAATGTGGGAGAGGGAAAAGTAGCAGATGATTCCAAGGCTAATCCTGGATGACTGGGAGAATGTCAGTTACCAAAAGCAGAAATAAGGAAGCGTGGGTTTAAAGGGAAAGATGATAAATTCCATTTTAAACATGCTGATTTTGAGACATCTGTGGAACATTCAACTAGAAATGACCAGTTGGTAGTAGAATATGTAGGACTACAGTTAGAAGAGAAATCAAGACTAGATAAAAAGATATGGGAATCAGCTGCATAGAGAGAATTGAACCCATGAAAGCTGATGAAATTATCAAAACATGAGAGATTTTAGGGATATATATATATAGAGAGAGAGAGAGAGAGAGAAATATATGTGTGTATATGTATATATATACATAAATAATACACACCACAGGTGTATGTATATACACATATATACTATATATGTGTATTTTATATGTATGTAGATAGATAGGTAGATACATAGATAGATAGATAGATAGATAGATAGATAGATAGATAGATAGATAGATAGATAGATAGATAGATAGATAGAAAATAAGGATTTAAGAGCTAGATGATGATATAGTAGAAGGGACTAGGAAGGAATGTCCCTGGAGGTAGAAAAAAAAACAGATGAAAGTAATGATGGGGTGACTAGGTGGCCCTAGAGTCAGGAGGACCTGAGTTCAAATCCGGCCTCAGACACTTAACACTTACTAGCCATGTGACTTTGGGCAACTCAACTCCAATTGTCCCTCCCAAAAAAAAAGTAATGATGCAGAATTCAAGGGATGATAAAATATCCAGGTCGAGTAGGTGGTCAACAACAACAAAAGTTATAGAACAGATAAAAGAAAGTGATGAGGAAAAATGTTAATAATGCAGATTAAACTTAAGAGTATGTCCTGCACATGTTCTTCCCCAGAGGTATGGTTATTCAACATTTACCAGAATACTCCAGCCTCCTCCCTTCCCTTCTCTGTGTGAAAACACAGGTGCCCTTCCTTAAGCTATCTGCTCCAAAATAGCCAGATGTTGGAGAATCAGAGCCTGTTCCCATTATATCCTCTTCCCTTTTTCCATGACACCCACTGGCCTAAGTTGCCCCTACCCTATTATGTCCTGCAGTATGGTAATCATGGAATTACTGAATGAAAAGGGAAAAATATCACACCTGGACCTATTTATCCCTCCTGAATTCCCACAATATGTGCTATCCCTTCTAGGCCTTCCTGAACATAAGAAATTCCTTTATAGCAAATGATCAGGAAAATCATCAACAATGATTACAGTTACTACATAACTAATAAGGCAAAAGGAGAAAAACTATAAAATTAGGTTCATAGTTACGTGACTTATTTACCATTTATAAATAATCACCATACAATGCAATTATCTATTTCCTATAACATGTCAGATTAATTTTAATAAATTATATTTGAACATTAATGTTCACCCTTCATACTTTATTGTTCATCTAACATGGTCTCACACTCATCATCCTAAAAAAAACAGAGGACATCTCATTTACAATAGCATGATTACTTTAGTGGAAAGGAAGACCTCATTCACTAAGAGGGCTCAGCAACATACCAACTAAAGTTTGCTAGAGAAGTTATATTGAAATGGAGAATTTGAACAGTGATTGCTGCAGAGTAAAGAAATGGGAGAAGAGGCAGTAGAGAGTGTCATAATACCTGCAAGCCTCCTGCTAGAACCTTTGCAGTACTGTGGTTTGAGGATCTATCACTTTCACAAGCAGAAAAAACTTTAATGTGCACTTTAGCTTGGAAAGAAATCCTGCCTCTGGGATTATGCCACACCTGTCTACTTTATTTTTGGTGCCAGAACCTGGATCTGTATGTCCCATCAGCCAAACCCAATAAAAACTAATAACAGGACTTTATGTAAGAACCAAGAGGAGAGTAGAAAGTCTCCTCACCCTGGAAAATGATCCGAAAAAACAGGTTTTATGAGCTGTGCTAGCACACTGTGTCTTGGTGTGATTAATCCATCTCAGCAAAATGACTTTAAGAGCCAATTAAAGGCAGCTTAAAGGAGCTATTTTGCATTGTCTCTTTATTCTGTTGCAAGTGACAATTGTACCTGTCAGGAGAGCTGTGAAAAATGATCAATTTCTGTGGCATGAATTTTCATAGGAAAATAAGTGTCGCACTGGGACAAATCAGTTGTCCATCTGGGATCCCATATCCTGCAGTCTTGAGATGAAGGTATAAGGAGTGGAATGCAACTTCTCAGTTCGAGGAAAATGGCCTCCTATTTGTCCAGCAATCTCTTAAAATCTCAAAAATGTTATTTTCCTGGGGAGGTGAAGGGGATAAGAGGGAAGAAGGAATAAACCTCGTCTCATCTGAGCACAGTGTAAGTAAAAATATTCCATTGAAAGAGGAAATTGTCTTGTCTTACCAAAGAAAGAGAAATTCTATGCATTTACCAAGGGACATTTTTTTCTTCATTAAAACAGCAAGCACTTAGAGGCAAATGAGCAAAGTGGAGGCAATTATTTTGTTTCTTTTAGTCACCCTGTCTTTCAGAATATGAGGAGAGGCTCCATGGAATGCTTTAAGAAAAATCCTCTATCTTTGTTAAAGAGCCTCCGACTTAACAGGACTATTCCAAACCTCAACTAGAATTCTGCAGTGAAACTACAAATTCCAGAACAGATTTTGTCAAGGAAAGAGTTAAACCCCAAATGAAACAGCTCCCATCGCACAGCCCTGGATCTAGGCCAGATTGTCAAACTGTTGATGGAAGAAACCAAAGGCTCCGGCTGCCACCACATGGGAAAGTAAACATTCTCTGGCATAGATAAGGAACACACTCTTGGTTACTTAAATTACTACTACTTAACATTAAGCGGCTGGATCGGATGTCATATGGAAGGAAAAGGGCTGTCTCAGCCCAGGGTTCAGTTTCTGTCAGTCCTGCCTCATGTTGGGTTATTGGTTTATTATGGTGCTATGTCGACCCTTCATCAGGACAAACACTCAGCAGCTAATCACTATGGGAACTCAAGGTCAGTTGGAAAGCCCATCCTAATCAAAATGGTGAAGTCATCCAAGCTGCTCTTCTGTTACCCATTACTCTCTCCAACATTCCCAGTTCTCTTGATTTTTCATAGGAAAATAGGAATTGTCTTATTGGACAGGGATAATATTGGAGGTTTTTTATGAATATAGGACCCTGGCTTAAATTAGATCTCACACCCAAGCCCATCCCTTCCCAAAGAAACCCAGGTTCCAGAAATTTCCAAAACTGACCTGTGCTTCATCCCATTCTGCATGATTTTAAACTCTAATAGGTGACAGATAGCTGAGCTAATCAATCACAGATATCTAGCCCTCTATACTTGATTGTATGCTCCATGAGGACAGGGATAATGCATTATTCTTTTTTATACTGCCCTCACCTTTATGATAGTAGGAAGTTAAATAGCTACTAAATAAATGGTGTATTAGTGGGTTTCATCTCCCAGGTAATTCAGTAGCATTTTAAAAAGCAGCTTCTAGAGACTGTGCCTTAAATCCACCATAATATCTCTGGAGAATTCCAAGTACCTTGACAATTTCAGGGAGGGAGATATTTTTGACAGAAATTCTCAGATTCCATCTCAGAAACAATCTGTGAGACACATGGGAGTAGAACAAGGGGTTCAGGAAGGATAATAGGGTAATAGAAAATCTTGAGATGAGGAACCTGGCATATAGGTGCTTAATAGATGCTTATGGACTGATCAACTGACTAAAAAAACCTGGCTAAATAAAGGGAAAGGATTGAAGACTAAAGGGATAGAGGTCAAGAAAAAGAGATTATTAATAGAATCATAGAGAATCATTTAGACCTGGAAGGAAACTTAGAGGCCATCTCCTCCAACCTCCTCATTCTACAAATAAGAAAACTCAAGCCCAGAGAGGTCAAAGGATTTACTCAGTGGAAGATTCTAAAACAACATCTCCTGATTCCCAAGACAATTCTCAACCCATTATACCATACTCCCTCTTGGAAAAGCAGCAGCAATCATGTGACATGGCCCTGATGCTCTTAAGTGCCATATTCATTCAGGTCATTTAATTTTTTTTAATTCAGCAACATATTTTACTAACAAACTTTGTCTTTTCTTTCTTTTGTCTGGCCCACAAATACACAAGGGAACAATAGCATTTGATATACTAATTCCCCAGATCCCCAGATGTTTCATTCATTCCCTGAGGTTATTGGCTCCTCAGGGGAATAGAAACACTCTAGAGAATTTTGGTTAAGCCTGTCAAAACCTGTCCTCAAGAACTGGAGGATTAAATGATGCCATTAATGGGAATTTCATTGCTTCCCTTGTGAAGTTATTCATCCAGCCAGGCTGATGTGCCCTTATTCATGCCTCGCTGGTTTTACTGCCGTTAAGCCTGTCTATTTGCAAAGCACCTTGTGATCTCTATCTCTCTCTCTCTCTCTCTCTCTAGTTTTTTTTAATCAGCAGTGTCTCTCCACCATCCCTGTTAACATTTCCCAGATGGGGAAATGGAAACACACTGGAAACTTGTGCGGCTGGCTTAAATATACCACACTTACGTAGCTGGGACAAGATTCAAACTCACAACCCCAGAGTCCCTACTATGAAGCTTAATGAAGTGAGCTACAGTATAATAAATATATTTTACTTACACCTTTCTCCTGCCCTTAGTAACTAAATTTTCTCAACAACCTTCTCGTGGTCCTATGTCTTCACCATGCCCATTGCCTCTTCATGCCATTGTCCTTCTCTGGAGTGTCCTCAGCCCCACCTTCCCCATCCATTAAAATTCTAGCCAGACTTCAAGGTCATATAAGTTCCACACTTTCCACAAAGCTTGCCCAAAGTGAGAAGTTACATAAAAGCACTGAAGGGGGAGCTAGGAATTTCTGAGATCTAGTCTCCCTCCTCTGCCACTCAGTATCTATCTGACTCTGGATAAATCACTTTCTCCATGGATCTCAATTGTCTTCATCCAGAAAAAGAGTGATAGGACTCACTGATCTATAAGGTATTCTCCAATGCTAACATTTTGTGATTTGGTCTAGCTTATCCAAGTGTCCTTCATTTCTAAACATTAGTATTTATGAGCTATCCCATACAACTAAGCAATACATGAATTATAAATTGTCATGCTATTGGCTGTAATATACCTGTAAGTCCTTTGAAGGTAGGAACTATACCGTCTTCTTGTCTGTATTCACTACATTCTTATCTACATTAAAATATCGGGCAATTGGTATTTACCTGGAGACAGGCAGATTCAATCAAAAGACTTTTCAAAGAGAATTGAAGGAGAAGAAGAAAACTTCCCACATACATTTATCAAGCCAGATACCACTGAGAGTGTGAGGTATGATATAAGATTATCAGTGAAAATAAACAGTAATTAATTCAGAAGAGATGATATCAAAGAAGAGGAATAGAAATAAAGCCCATGGTCTCAGAAGTCCGTACACAAAAACATAAGAGAATGAATAGTAAAAAAGGTAAAACAAGGTAAGTTTGACCTAGGGCAGCTAGGTGATGCCAGGACTGGAGTCAGAAAGCCTCCTCTTCCTGAGTTCAAATTTGGCCTCAAACACTTACTAGCTGTGTGACCCTGGGCAAGTCGTTTAACCCTGTTTTCCTAAATTTCCTCATCTATAAAATGAGTTGGAGAAGAAAATGGCAAACCACTCCAGGATCTCTGCCAAGAAAACCCCAAATGGGGTCACAAAGAATCAGACATGACTGAAAACAACTCAACAAAAAAAAAGTTTGACCTTAGAGATATCAAGACTTGATGGAATATAACTTAAGAAAAGAGTAAAACTATAGAACATTGCCGTTTATTTAAAAGGAATAGATTAAAGAAAATGAGCTGTAACGAAGCAAAGCACATCAAGTAAATATATTCATTCAAGGAAATCTATAACCAGGGGAGCATTGTATAGATCAGTAGTTATTAAAGAGTGCTTTGTGGCCCACTAAGGACAAGACACTTTCGGGGGGTCCATGAGGTCAAAATAATTTTCATAATAATACTAAGAAATTATGTGCCTACTAAAATACTCTTTTTCCAATTGCATATCTTTATGAGGTTGGATTTTTTATATACTTTAACCAAAACAACATTTCTCAACACACTGAATGCCAAAGCAGATACAGAAATACAGCTGTCTTCTATTAAGTCAGACATTAAAGAGATCTGCAAAAATATAGAAAACAATGACAGACCTTGGGTTTTTTTTCTGTTTTGAAAAATATAGTTATTTTTTTTATAAAAATATATTATTTATATTAACATGTAATAGGTTTATTATTGTTCTTTTAATGAGTTAATAAACATTTTATAACATCAGTTTTAATTTCTAATATGGCCAATATCAATAGATCAAACCAATATAAATAAAAGCTCTTTGGGATCCTCAATAATTAAGAGTGTAAAGGCTCCTGAGACAAACGTTTTGGGAACCATTGGTATTAGAATGGTTGGATAAGGACCAGAAATAAAAGGAATTTTGTGGTAAGAGTATATAACACAACAACCACCTAGAAAGTTCAAAGAAGTCTAAAAAGAGTTTAAATGAAAGGGAAATACAGCATATGTCAGAGAAAGGACCTAAATACAGGTCTTCATGAATCTATCCACTAAGCACATAATAATCATTTAATAAAATTTTTCCTCTATATATTATATATAAAGAGAGAGAAGGATATATAAGCAATAAAGATATGTGTATAGGAAAGACTTCCACACACTTATCTCATTTGAACTCTCTAATAATCCTCTGATGTAGAATATGCAAATATCATTAGCTCCTTTTATAGATGAAGAAATTAAAGTTCAGGGAATAACTGAAGTCCTATTTACTTAATTCCATAAGTCATTGATCCAAGACTCAGTGGTAACTAAATAGCCTTGGAGAAGTTTATTTTCTTATTAAGAGTGACAAACATGAAAAAATGTGATGCCAATTTTAAAAATACAAACAAGTGATAAATTTTAAGTTTTAGACTACTATGGCAGAGAGAGCAGTGGAGGAAGGGCATTGCAGGTGAGCAGAATGTCATGAGCAAAGACACATAGGCATCAGAGAACGCTAGTGTGAATGAATAAGTTACACACAGTAAAAGAAGGACCTGACTTAAGGGGAGAGGTGCTTAAGGGAGGGAGCAGAAGGTAGAAAATTAGAAAGTCAGGCTTGGAGCAGATTATGGCAAACTGTGAGTACCAAGTTAATGAATTTGAGCTTGATCCTATAGGAAAAGCTTTTAAAAAGAGAGAAGGGACAATAAAAAGGAAAGGCAGAATCATTTGTGTGTAAGCTCACTTCCTGAATCACCCCCTTGGTCTTTTCTGATGTCTCTTAGGTTCTGCTCAAATGGCAATTTGTCGTTCAATATTACCCAGTGGTTAAATGACACTGATACTTTACCTAGAAGAAGCAGCCAAAGGACTGAATGAAAAGCACTGGAAGTTAGGAAGCCAGGTCTTCCAATTATTGTCTACATGACCTGGGACAAGATGTATAAATTTTATGGACTTCAGTTTCTTTATCCATAAACCTCCAAATTCAGTCTGGATTTGGTCATGAACTCAAATAAAAATAATTCTTAAATTCATCACACCCAAAGATTCATATTGACAATAGTTTCTGCCATTGTGCCTTCAAAGTAAGAAGAAACTGAAATTAAGACAATGGATTAAATGATCTTTAAGGTCCCATGCATTAGAATATAAATTCACAAAAAGCACAGAATTTCATTTTTTTCTTTGTAGTACTTAATAACTGATTAGCAAAATTCAGCTTTATGATCATATAAGAACCTTAAGAATCTTGAGTAGGCACAGAAAACTGGAAAGTTCAGAATAGTCTAAGGCTAAAATTTAATTGTTGTTATTTTAATTTCATTCAAAATGATGTGTCACTTTTTCAGGAGTTATACAAGAAGATTCAACCAAAGACCATGCAGTAGACAGAGAGCGACCAAGGACAACAGCAAGGTAGTTGTCTATACTACCACCCTATTGGCATGGAAGCCATTACAACTTTACTGCTGATAAAACTAAAAGGTCAAAAAAAATCTTCAAACTTCTGGAAAATCCTGTTAAGAAAGCCTGGCACTCCTGACTCTCAATTGTTCCATATTCAATTCAATTCAACAAGAACACTATGTGCTTCTTGTCAGTCAGCTAGGTGCCAGACATTGTGTGAGATTACATAGACACAAAGTTTAAAAATATTGGTACCTCCCTTCAGGGAGCTTATATTTTACCAAAGAAAATGAACATGTGCACAGATTAGCATACATAATATGAACAAAATAAATACAAAACATTTCCATGTGAGGAAAGCTCTAACAACTTGGGGTAGAAATCAAAGAAGACCTCATAGAAGAGGTGGCATGTGAGCCAAAATTTGAAGGAAGCTATGAATTCTTTGACGTAGAGATCAAGAGCCTTCAAGATATGGGAAGAGAGCCATGGAGAAGCACAAAGAGGAGAGAAGGAATGCCCTATACAGGCAATACCAAGTAGGTCTGTTTGCCTGGAACAAAAGAGTTTTGTTTGTTTTCATTTTTAATCTCTAAGATTAAAAACAAAGAGATAAGAAGCTACTAAATATCCATGAGCAGGAAAATAACATGATCAGATCTAGCCTTGAGGAATATCAATTTTAAATTCCACTCTTTCTCAGGAACCGTATTGCTTCATTTGCTCATTTATTCATTCCCTTCTGGGCTATGTTTAGAACTCTCTGGATTTCACCACCATGACTCAGCTGCTTTGCAACACTGGAACTTTCCTTAATGCCTATGGCCTTCTTGGCCTGAAATATCCCTCTGCCATAACAGCCTATTCCTTATTGGTGAATTCCTCTCCAGGCCTCCATTTTGGGGACAGGTCCAGGTTGACCATGCTTCATTGCCCTCTAGACTGAACTTCTAACTCTAAGGGCTTTGCCATCAGAGTTCCACTGTCCTCTCACCCTGGAACATCCCTCAGCACTTGAGGCCTTCTCACCCTATGATATCTCTTTACTATTCTGGTTCTTCCTCCTATTGGTGAGTCCTTTTCCAACCTCCATTAGGGGGTTGTGCCTAGGCTAGTCATGCCTAATTCTCCTCCCAGTTATACTTCCTGCCATAAGGATTTTACCACCATGTCCTGATTCAGGACATCCTATCCCATATTCCTCTTTCTTATCATATTCCTTTTATATGTTACCTTCCCTCATTAGGATATAATCTCATTGTTTTGTGACTTCTGGTAGCCAAGATGGTGGAGTAAGCACTAAATCACTATAACTCTCCCATATTCACCTCCAAACAACCATAAAAGCACCCTAAAACAAATCCTGGAACAGGAGTACCAGCAAAAAGATGGAGTGAAGCAATCTGTTGGCTCAAGAAGCTTGGAAGATCAGCAGGAAAGGTCCATCTCATTCAGGCAAAAGGGAAGTGTAGTCCAGGACAGGAAACATCGCAGAAAGTCAGCAGCAAGCTCCACCTCACCAAACCGGTGGGAGATCCTGAGCCCCAGTGCAGTGGAAAAGGCAAGGCCAACACCAGGACCCTTCACATGCACAGGCAGACTCCAGCTCTGAGAATCACCACATGCTTCAGTACAGACCAGGGAAACAGGCATACTCCAACATGATGATTAAGTAGGTCAGACCTCCACATGCTTCAGTGTAGTCCTGGGAAACACAGAAACAAAGACTCCACAAGGCTTCAGCACATGCCTGACACCAGCACTAGCACTCCAACTCTGAACTGTCAGATCCCTATGGCCTCCAGCAGCACCAGCCATGCTCCTCTGCACAACACCAGACACAAGGGTCCCCTGGGTTCCTCAAGGCAACATCAGCACAACACCAGGTAAACAGACAGGGCTTGCAGTCACTGACACAAGAAGTCTCAGATGGTGCCCCTTCCATCCCAGGTGTAGAGTTCAAATGTAAAAGAAAAAAAAAGACAAAACAAAAAGAGATGAGCAAAAAACACAAAAAAAGAATCTAACCACAGAAAGTTATTATAGTGACAGGGAAGACCAAGACACCAACTCTGAAAAGGACAACAATGTCAAAGCACCTAGGGACAAAACTCCAAAGAGAAATGGAAAGTGGTCTCAAGACCAAAAAGAACTCATGGAAGAACTCAAAAAGGAGTTTAAAAATCAGATAAGAAAGGGATAGAAGAAAAATGGGAAAAGGAATCAGAGTGATACAAGAAGATTATGAAAAAAGAGTCAACAGCTTGGAAAACTGCATAAAAAGTAGAACTAACCAAATCAAAAAGGAGATACAAAAATCCAGTGAAGAAAACAACTCTTTAACGAATACAAGTGGTAAAATGGAAATGAAAGTACAAAAGCTAACTAATGAAAACAACACTTTAGAAGTTAAAATTACTCAAATAGAAAGCTAATGATTCCAGGAGACATCAAGAATCAATTAAACAAATTCAGAAGAATGAAAAAATGAAAGAAAATATAAAATATTTCATGGGAAAAAAGAACTGACCTGGAAAATAGATCCAGGGAGACAATATCATAATCACTTGACTACCTGAAAGCCATAATCAAAAGGAGTATCTGAACAGTGTCTTTCAAGAAATTATCAAGGAAAGCTGCCCTGATATCCTGGAACCAGAGGGTAAAATAGGCATTGAAAGAATCCACTGAACACCTCAGGAAGAAGATCACAAAATAAAAACTCCAAGGATCATTATAGTCAAATTTCACAACTATCAGGTCAAGAAAAATATATACTACAAGTGTTCAGAAAGAAACAATTCAAGTATCAGAAAACCATATGCAGGATTACATAGGGCTTGGCAGCTGCAACATTAAAGGATCAGAGGTCAAGGAACATGATATTCCAGAAGGCAAAAGAGCTAGGATTATAACCACGAATCACTTGCCTGGCAAAGTTAAGCATGATATATCAAGGGGAAATGGTCATTCAATTAAATAGAAGGATTTCAAGCTTTCATCAGTAGAAGACCAGAATTAAACCAAAATTTTGAACACAAATATCAAGACCCATGAGAAACATAAACAGATAAAAAGGAAAAAGAAAACATAAGGGATTCAACAGAGCTAAACTATTTACATCCCTAAATGGGGAAATAATACCTGTCATTTTAAAAAATCATATCACTAATAGTACAGCTAGAAGGAATATATATATATATATAGACTGAAGGTACAGGTGTAAGGTGATTTTGTGGGAATGACATAAGAAAGTAAGGGATGAGGAAGAGGAGTACCATGGGTGTAGAAGGAAGGAAGAGGTGAAATGGGGTAAATTATTTCACCTGAAGAAGTGGGAAAGACATATTACGTGTGGAGGGGAAGATGGGAGAGTGAGCAGCAAACATCACTTGAACCTTACTTTCATGAATATTGGCTCATAGGGAAACCATATACACAATCAGTTGAATATGGAAATATGTCTTACCCAGTAGGAAAGTAGAAGGGGAGGAGATCAAGTAAAGGGGAGGTGGGGACTGACAGAAGGAAGGACAGATCGCGATGATGGTAGACAGAAGCAAAACACTGGTAAGAAGAAAAAGGGTGAAATGAGAGAAAGGACAAACAGGAAGGAAGAATAGGGTGGAAGGAAATAAACAGGTAGCAATCATAACTGGATTGTGAATGGGATGAACTCTCCCATAAAATGAAAGTGGATCAGAATTCTACAATATATTGTTTATAAGAAACACACTTGAAGCAGAGAGCCACACACACAGAGTAAAGGTAAGGGACTGGAGCAGAATCTCATGCTTTAACTGAAGTAAAAAAAAAAAAAGCAGGAATAGCAATCCAGATCTCAGACAAAGTAAAAACAAAAATAAACCTAATTAAAAGAGATAAGGAAGGAAACTACATCATGCTAAAAGGTACCATAGACAATGAGGCAATATCAATACTAAATATATACCAAGTAATATAGCATCCAAATTCTTAAAGGAGAAGTTAAATGAGTTATAGCAAGAAATAGAAAGCAAAACTATACTACTAGAGGACCTCAGCTGTCCCCTCCCAGAACTCAAGAAGTTCAACCAAAAAATAAACAATAAAGAAACTAAGATGGTAAATATAATATTAGAAAAGTTGGTTATGACAGACTTTTGTGATGATTTAGACATAAAGGAGCAAATTAGAAGGGCAAGGAATAGTCTACCTGTAACATTTATGGGGAAGGGAAGAATTCATGACCAACCAAGAGATAGAGAACATTACAAAATATAAAATAGATAATTTTGAATATATTAAATAAAAAATCTTTTGTACAAATAAAACCAATGCAACCAAGATTAGAAGGTTTACAGCAAGTGTCTCTGATAGAGGCTTCATTTCTCAAATATATAAGGAACTGAGGCTAGTTTGCAGGAATACAAAGCCGCAATTGATAAGTGGCCAAAGGATATAAACGGGCAGTTTTCAGATGAAGAAATCAAAGATATCTATAAGCATATGAACAATTTCTCTAAATAGCCTTTGATAAGAGAAATTCAAATTAAAACAACTCTGAGGTACCACCTCACACCTATCAGATTGGCTAATATGACAGAACAGGAAAATGATAAATGCTGGAGAAGATGCGGGAAAATTGGAACAATGGTGGATCTGGGAACTGATCCAACCATTCTGGAAAGCAATGTGGAACTATGTCCAACGGGAAACCAAATTGTGCATACCCTTTGATCCACCAATACCACTACTAGGTCTGTATACCCAAAAGATCACTAACAGGTGAAATGATCTACATATGCAAAAATATTTATAGCAATCATTTTTAAGGTGGCAAGGAAATGGAGATTGAGGG
This sequence comes from Petaurus breviceps papuanus, assembly GCF_028583685.1. NCBI lineage: Eukaryota > Metazoa > Chordata > Mammalia > Diprotodontia > Petauridae > Petaurus > Petaurus breviceps. The sequence continues at coordinate 61,865,861 of NW_027186296.1, read as the reverse complement.
GATACCCATCAATTGGAGTATATCTGAATAAACTGTGGCATATTAATGTAATGGAATATTATTGTGCAACAAGCAATGATGAACAGGCAAATTTCAGAAAAACTCGGAAAGACTTGTATGAACTGATGCAAAATGAAATGAGCAGGACCAGGAAAACATTGTACACAGGAGGGAGGGAAGGAGAGAGGGAAGGAGGGAAGGAGGGAAGGAAGGAAGGAGGGAAGGAAGGAAGGAAGGAAGGAAGGAAGGAAGGAAGGAAGGAAGGAAGAAAGGAAAGAGGGAAGGAGGGAAGGAAAGAAGAATGAATTAAAATTCCATCTTTCACAAGAAGCCTTTCCCAACACCTCTCAATTGTAGTGCCTTCCCTCTGTTGATTATTTCCTGTTTATCCTGTGTAGAGCCTGGTTTGTATATAGTTACTTGCATGTTGTCTCTGTCATTAGATTGGAAGCTCCTTAAGGGCAAGGATGGTCTTTTCCCTCTTTTTTTGTTTGTTTTTTGGTGTGTGTGGTTTTTTGTTTGTTTATTTGTTTGGGTTTTTTTTGGAGGGGGAAGGCAAGGCAATTGGGGTTAAGTGACTTGCCCAAGATCACACATCTAGTAAGTGTTAAGTGTCTAAGGCCGGATTTGAACTGAGGTCCTCCTGACTCCAGGGCCAGTGCTCTATTCACCAGGACACCTAGCCACCCCTCTTTTACCTCTTTTTGTATCCTCAGCATGTAGTAGTTTGTCTAGTATATAATAGGCACTTAATAAATGTTGATTGATTGATTGACTAATTGATTTAGTAGACAGAGGGGGACCATTGGAGATTTTTGATCAGGACAGATAGCGATGAGATGAGAGTGGGTAAGTAGTATGCCTCCTCAGTTGGAAACATCAATCTATTTACATTAAGTTGGTAAAAAAAAAAAACTCTCCCCACCCTGTCACCCAACATCCTAAGTCACATACTGCCTAGATTAATAAAAGGACTCATATAGATTCCATGTAAACACTACTGTCTCCTGACCCAAAACAGAAAGGTGTATCAGGTCCCATCTTCTCCCTGAGCAATAATTTTGGTGAGATATAGCAGCTCCTTGCCACACTGGGGATGCAGACCACTAATATCACCCATACAAAGCAAGACTTCTTGGAAGGATATCAAGTCTATCCGATTTCCTAAGAACCCACTTAGCATCAAGGAATGCTTCTGAGTCACAGGAGAGCTTTCACCAGTGGCCACAGTTTTAAAACATCTTAATGAAATGAGCTTTTTAATCCCCATCTGTGTGGAGCACCAGCTTCCTTCCTTAAGTGTCTGGCCTGCTCTAACCTAAGCAATTTGACATCTGATTTTTATTGTATTTTACTTAGCAAGTGCCTTTAAGACAGTCTGGTTTACTGTAAGTATGGAATTGTTGGGGTGTTTTTCTGAATAGAAAGGAGACTTTCCATGCAGCTGTTTTCCAGTATTCAATCCCCAAACATTCTAAACACACCAAGAACACTAGAAGGAAAAGGAGCACGAGATCAAGAGTGAGAAGATCTTGGTTCCAATTCCAGCTTTACCATTAATTTGCTGGGTAATTTTGGATAATGCTACTTTTAAGCACACCAGACCTCAGTTTCTTCATCTGTAAAGTGACGGGGTTGGATTGTAGTCTCCCTTCCTGCTATGAATTCTATAAGTTTATAAATGTTGGGTAGCAGAGAAAAAATATAGCAAGAACACAATGGTGCTAAAGTCATACTTGAAAAGTTATTCCTGTCTGTGAGAAATCTTAACCCGGCTACTCAGTTAAGAGAATTCAGTCATCTCCCCTAGGAATAAAATCTGCTTAAATCTCCATTTTGCCCTCTAAGATACTTAAGCTGCCTAACAGTCTCAATCCTCTCTTTGGAGAGGACTACTGAACTCTAACATCAATATAGATATTGGATGAAATAATTTAAATTAATTTATTGAGTGTTTTCTATGTGCAAAGCAATATCCTAAGTGCTAAAAATACAAACAGAAAACGAAAGTCTTTATTTTCAAGTAGTTCCCATTCAGTGGATGGGAAAACATATAGAGAAGGTTTCAGTTGCAAATCTGATGTAAAGGCTCCATGGTCCTCAGAGAGCCAGTGATAAAAGAGATGTAATGCATCTTCCTTGATGTCATTTCAACTAATAAAAGTATATCAGTTGCTGATGCCAATTTGGCAATACCAAGGACTTTGGTGACAAAGTCCTTTCTGGGTTTTCACTAGCTATGGTTGATTTGTCATTTTTTAAGTCATGTCCAACTCTTCACGAACCCATTTGTGGTTTTCTTGGCAAAGATATCAGAGTGGTTTACCATTTCCTTCTCTAGCTGATTTTACAGATGAGAAAACTGAGGCAAAGAGAGTTAAGTGACTTGCCCTGCATCACACAGGGAATAAGTCCAAATTTGAATTCAGGAAAAGAGTCTTCCTGACTCCAGTCCCAGCACTCAATCCATTGCACTACTTAGCTGCCATAGCTGTGGTTGCAGCAACCAAATAAACAGTTGCCAAATTTCATCTTCAGCAGGGGTTGCTTCCCAAGATAATGGTTGTAGAGGATGAGCTGGAAGCAGAAAGAGGTCTGGTGGGTGCCACCACTGGCAGGGCTCTTAGACTTACTTGCAGGTTGGTAAAAACTGGTGTTGAAGACGATAAGGAAAATGGGCCACTTTTCCAATGATGGCTGTGGAGCCTAATATTGAAAACAGGGTGAGCAGACTGAAAGCACTACTATTTGAAATGCCTTTGGGATCAGGGTACTCATCTGTCTGCAGTCTATGAGGAGTCTATGCTTTTATTCTTTTTCTACCTGTGAATTCCAATGTCAGAGCTGTGCATCAGTAGGTCCCTCCTGATTGATGCAGGAGAAAAGAGTAGTTCTATCTATAGTTGTTTTGTTCATTGACACGAGTTAAAGACTTTCTCACTTCCATCCATTCAGAAAGGCAATGATGAAGTCAAGTTCAGCCATGCTGATTCCAACACACATAAAGCATATATTTGACATCTTCATTTAGTGTCTATGTCACAAATTGGAACATCAATTTGATTAGCAGCTCACATCTTGAATTCTACAAACACATGAATTATATGGAGCATTACTTGCACTGAGCAAAAAACCTTATTCATGAAGGATTTGCATAAAATGTACAGAACATTCATCTTCCCACCCAGAATAAGCGATTTGTTAGTTCTAGTAAACAGAGGCATGACTACTGTTAATACTATGGGAATAAATATCTTATTTGACCCTTGTTAACACACCACAGAACAAAGACCTGTCTAGCCAGACTGATAACAAGCCAACTCACAGGCCTGTTGGACTTCATGTAGAGAAATTAGTGCTGGTAAATGTTTATCAACTGACTTTCTGAAAAAGTACATATATATACTTTTAATCCTCAATTGCATTACTAACTTTTTCTCCACCACTTTCTTAAGGCTACACAAAAAACAAAACTACAAACCAAGCTCTGATTTGTGATATATGCTGATTTGCAAGATGTAAATGCTCACACTGAAAATTTAACAATCAGTTCTCAGGAGTCAGTGTGAGCTGGCTCTAACATAATGCTGCCAAAACTTCTCTTCACTGCTTTATATACTTTAAGAGGCAATGGGTCTTAGTGGCAAGGGTACTAAAGGTGGGGTGCCTTGGGTTCTTGTCCTAACTCTACCACTTTCTACTTATGTGACCTTTGTCAACTCAAGTAATGTTTCTAATCTTCAGATTCCTCATCTGTTCCCAGATGAGAGGTGTGGACCATATGATCTCTAGAGGCACTCTCAGTCCTAACATTGTCTGGTTCTGTCATATTCATGATGTGATAGTCCTTTCTATCTGAAGCTCGAGTGCCACCCAACCAGTTGGCATTTCCTTAGTCCTATGGTCAGTAAATTTGTATCTCCTGTATCATAATCTCCTAGGGGAGGTGAGGGGAAGGGAAAAAATATATTGTGATCTCTCTTCCCATTACTTTGATCTAATGTTCCCTTTTCTTCTCTGTTCACCTTCTCCATTCCCTTTGGAACTACCACTCCATCTCTATAAACTTCCCTTTGTCCTTCATCTCTTCTTCTAAGCTCTTTCTATCCTCTTGCTTCATTGGAAGTTTGATTCTCATTGGAAGCCACTGTCCTCTAGTCCTCTTGTACAGTGCTGTTTGTTCTTCTTCCTCTAATGTTCCCACAGATACTGGGCCACTACCCACCATCACTTCTAGGTCACCTCTTTGCTACCATTCAGCAGCTTTTCTTTTCTCCTTTAAATTTCTTTGCATTAGTCTATATCATCTAGTCAGATCCATGATACTAATCTACCAGCCTCTAAGACACTCCCACCTTTCTCAAGATGTTCAGTATCTGGTTGAGAACCTCTTTCTCTCTGTCTCTCTTTGTCTCTCTGTCTCTCTCTGTCTCTGTCTCTCTCTCTTTCTCCATCTCCCTCTTCCTCTCTCCCCTTCTCCCTCTTCCTCTCTCCCCCTCTCCCTCTCCCTCTCTCCCTCCCTCACTTTCCCTCCCTTCCCTCCCTTCCTCCAGCCCCAGACTTCATATTCAGAGATAATATCCATGCTGACAACTCCTCAAATACTTTGGCTTCCCAATTCTGATGATATCCCTCAATGACTCCCAGGAATGTCTTACCATCTCCCAGGTTTAACTATACCATTTCAGTAGTTGTTAATTCTGAAATTCCTTTCTCTTATAATCTCTTGTCTTTTATATGTCTCTCTGTACTTCCCTCATCCTAAGTCTTTTCTTCATCTTCATCAAGGTTCCAATTTCTTCATCCCCCTGCCCATGCTCCAAACCTGCCACTTCTTCTTTGGCTTCCCTTTACTTTCCTCAAAGACTCAAATCTACAGTTAAACAGCCCTTGCCTTCTTACCTACTAACATCCATGAACTGCTGATACTCATCTCTGAACCATTCCCACCACCAACAACAGCTACATTTTCTTCTACTACTTTCAAGGTGATGAAGACCAATGGAGAAAGTCACATCCCTGGGCTGGCTGAATCCACTACAAATTTGACATTATCTTAGAACAAGTTACTACTGCACAGAAAAAATTTTTGTTAATCCTTGATGATCTTTCTATCCCTCTCTACTCAGAGACTGCTCCAAATTTCTTTCACCAAGCCCTTAATGTCTATTCCAACTACCCTCCTCTCTCAGTAGATGTCCTCACCTATTTGACTATGAAAATTGAAATAATTCACAGTAAACTCCCTGACCTTTCCATTTCTCACTTCAAAAGCCCTCCATATATTCATTTATCCTTTCTTTACATTTGTTTCTGATTAGGAGGTGGCCCTTCTCCCTGACAAGGCAAACTCTTCTATCTGCACCCTTGATCCTGTTAATTTGTCTGCTCCTTGAGTCTACCCCACTGATCATCCCCATTTCTTTCTTATGTTCAAACTGACTTTTCCCCTTTTGTCTACAAACCAGCTCAGGTCTAAACCATTTGGTAAAACCTTTGATGCTGCCACTCTCTCAAACTATTGTGCCATACCTCATCTTCATTTAACTATCTAATTTGTCAAAGGGAGGAACTTGTCTACACTTTCTGTCTCTCTTTCCTCACTACCCACTCCTCAGTTCTACTACTTAACTGAAACTCTTCTGTCCAAGGTTGCCGTGGATCTTTTAAGTGCTAAGTTCAACATACCTTTTCTCCTCTTCCTTGTTTCTCCACAGGTTTTGAAGCTTCTAATGACTCTCTCCTCCTGGCCACTCTCTCCTTTCTTCTTCTGTGATTCTGAACTTCTGGTTAGCCTCCTCCTGTTTGACCACTCTCCATTGGTTGGTTTATCTATCATGTATCACTTATATCCTTAGCCTTGGAGCCCAGCATGTCCTGTCTTAGCCATTGCCTTTTCTTTCTTTGGTGTCTCCATGGGTGAGCTCATCCACTTCCCTGGATTCAAGTATTTTCTCTAGACAACTCCTCAATCTCTATAGCCAGTCCCAATATCTCTCCTGTCCCTAGTTTCCTATCACCTACTACCTACTATATGCCTATTAGGCATATAATTCTAGATGTCCCACAGGAATCCCAAATTCAATATATGTAAAACAGAACTCACTATCTCCCTCCCATCCTTGACCATACCTATTTCTCTTCCAAACTTGCTTTTTCTGTTGGAGACACGGACATCTTCCCAGTTCCCCAAGTTCACAACCTGAGTCATACTTGACCTTTCCCTCTCATTCATTCCAAAGCCAATCAGTTGTCGAGCTTTATGAATTATATATTCCTCATATTTCCTTGTATTTTACTTCTTGTGCATCTATGCTTATAGATTTAAAGCTAGAAAAGATATCTGAAGGGCAAGCTAATCCGGCCAGCTCATTTTTTTATAAACCAAGATTTCTTTAAAGTTACAAACTGATAAAGGGATATGATATATACAAAAAAATATAATAAAATATCAATTAAATGAAGAGTATCATTAATGAAAACATGAGAAAGGAATGCATAGGATAGTTTTCTACAACTGGTCACATAGGTGAATAGGATCATAGAAATCTTTATAGTCTCACAAACTGAGGCCCGCCAAGATTAAGTTAGAAAGGGAATTTTAATCCAGGTCCTATGCTCCAGAACCCAGGATCATTTCCCTGTAATAGCTGCTTCTTTGGGTACCCCTTCCCCCCTGCCATCCTACCCCCATGTAAGTTCCTTGATGTTTTTGACTGTAGTTTAATGAGTGTCTCCTAAATTCATATGACAATAAGGTATTCTACTGGGTATCTTAAGATAAGGATAGATTAAAGTCAGTGAAATCATGCAAGGTAAATGAATGTTTACATCTGAAGACCATTTGTTCAAAAAAATCACTTTTCCAACAACTGAGGCTACTTTCTTCTCTCCCAGGACTAGTTAGGGAAGATGTTCATACTCAGCTGTCTGGTCTCCCTGCCTGTGCATCCAAAACCCCACATTCCTCCTCCCCGTTGGCCTAAAGAAAGTTTTCAAAAGAAAGCTAAGGTAGGTGCTGATTCTTACTGAAATATATCACTTTCGATAAAATATAATTATTGATTCAATTAAAATAGTTGCTATTATCAGAAGTAGTCTTTTTTTTTAACTGAGCAGAGAATGGAAAAGCCCTCATTCATTTCCACTGTAGCTTCAGAGACAAATTGGGCTGCCTTTTTATAGGCCAATTCTCACCACTGCTTTGAAATGGATCCCCTAGCCATTCACATACAGTAATTCACCCAGTGAATAAGGTGCTTTTTTTCATTGGCTGCCTTTCAGGACATAAAGAGGACTCTCAGCAAGCCTTGCAGAACCCAGGCTATGAGATGAATAATTCATGGCCTTTCTCCTCCAGCCGCTCAATGTGCTCTTCTGTTTCCTTTTGCTTACATTTGAAAGAAAACTTAGTGCCTGTGATTGACACTCTTTGGGCACCAGAATCCTCTGTTTATGCCACAGAAGAGGAGCAGCCAAAATAGTGCCAGCTGTACTCAAAGGCATACATAGCCCTTATCCCCACACAGTCCCTCAGGGTCAAACTATTAAAAAGCTAAACATGGGGACTGAGGAATCAGAAGGCAGAAAGAGAAGTGTACATATTTATTATGGCATTTCATCTCTAGATTTTCTGTTAAGAAACTGGAAGAAATACCTTCCATCCTCATTTCTCACTCACTATTACTGATTTGTTTGCAGGAAAGGGATTAGGGAATCTACACCAAGGGTAGTAATGGTGCTCCTTTTGGTGAGCTACCAATAGAGCAAATACTAATTTTTGTTAACTATCCCAAGTAAATTATTAATGTATCCCGCTAGTATCCAGACTGTATATTTACTCGTTCTACCAGTATTGGGGCAGCAGATGGCATAGTGGATAGAGTGCCAAATTTTAAGTCAAGAAAAATAATATCTGTGAGCCTCAGTTTTCTCATCTGCAAATTTAGGAATAATAATAGCACCAACCTCCGAGGATTGTTGTAAGGATCAAACTAAAATGGGATGATATATGTCAAGCTCTTTGTAAACCTTCGGGCACTATATAAATGTTGGTTTTAGTTACTGTTATTGTTATTGTTATTTCAAGTGTAGGGTATGAGACTGAGTAATGTTGCATAAGGCCTGAAATATAGCTAGGTGACGGCATGTGGAGAACCTTAAATATTAGGCTAAGAAGGTTGCTTAGCAAAATACCAATAGCATATGCTTAATGTTCATTTTTTACTATGAATATGAGCCGAGGCCATAGATATTAATGGAAGATGCCTATGACTGACTAAATGGTCCATGAACAACGCCCTAAGAATCACCTCCTTGTTCATGGTAATGCCATAAGACCCAACAACCCTATGTCATAGAAAGGAGTATTTTAAAAAGTTTGTAATAACAATTATTTGCCTGAACTTTTGACGATGATCTTCTCTGCTTCATTTAATCTGGAAAAGCTTAAGTTAAGGGAATACAATGCCTCACAGTGAAAGACCTGACTAGATAACAGATAGGAAATTACAATAATACCCAACCCCTCACCCCTATCAGTGGTACATATTTTCCCAAATAAGCATGAGAAGGCATCTTCTCCATATATTTATAAATGCTAAAGGAAGAGAGAGTGTGTATAATAATAACAGAATGAGAGAATACCATTATTTTTCTCTAGATTTCTAATGAAGTCATAACTAGACTTTTGAAATGATCATTTTCTATTTCTAGCCAATACTTAATTTTCCTTGAGCTTCATTTTGGGTGTTCAAATATTAAATGGTAAAAAACAAATGGTAAAAAATTTTCTCTTGCTGTAAGAGGACACTAAGCAAAACAAAGAAAGATAACCTCAATAACCCACATTACATACCATTATATAAATGTAAGCTATTTTGAGGTTTTTCATCTCTAAGGGCCTGAGACAACCTGAACAAGCTTACCAAGCAAATCAAATAGCTGGGCATGGTAGCACATACCTATAATCCCTACTACTGGGGGAGGCTAAAGCTAGTGAATCACTTTAGGGCAGGATTTCTGAGCTTCAATGGGCTAAGCTGATCAGTGCCCTCACTCCATTTGGCACCAATATGGTGATTCTGCTATCGGGGCAGGGGAGCATCAGGATGTCTAAGAAGCAGTTTACCAGAGAAAAAAAAGAGGGAAGGGGAAAGGGAAGAGGAAGAAAAAGGGGAAGGAGAGGAGAAAGAATTTTATGCCTGCAGTAGCTTAAGGACCATTCTATACATAAAGATGGCCAATAATCAATTATTCAGTATATTAAAGGACTAGGAGTTGAACACTCATCATTCCCAATATACTATTGCATAAAAAATGGGACAAGGGGTAAGAACTTATGTAAATACAACTTCAAATGACTCCTGGCCTACCCCTGATTTTCCTCAATCAAGTTTTCAGTTTGCTAAAATAAACTCTCAAAATGTACCACCCACTGTGGTATGCTAGTAAAATTACATCCCCTACTGAGAAAGTCATTGAACCCATTTACATATGACCAATGCAATGACGACTGCCAGGTCTTTCTAAAAATGATTGGAAATGCTATTTGTAAATAAGCCCTACACATTTCTCTAATGGCCTAACTCAAATTACCTGACAGTTGACAAATATTAATCATTATCTTATTTAGCAAATATTTAGGGACCTAGAAAACACCAGATTGAAATTTCCCAATGCATTTCAGCCTAAGTTTTCTTTAACTTGAGTTTCTTGACTTTCTTATTATGGAGAGAAAAAAAATGTTAAATGAAGTGAGAAAATGGCTATTGTAAAATCAGATTGTAGAAATTTACCTCCAATTGTCTCCTACTTTTTCTGCCTTCACTTTTCTAAGTCTAATGTTGTCCTTGCTGGGAGTTTAAAAAATAGAACAGCTCATAATTCAGAAGCTAATTTCAACTAAAGAGGCAACATAGGAGAATGGAAAGAATCCTAAACTGAGAGTCTGGAGAGCAGAGTTAAATGTTCACTTTTGCAATACCTGGCTAGGTAACTTTAGGCAAATCATTTCCATCTCTCTGTACCTCAATCTTCTCCTCTCTAAAATGGTGTTAGGTTAAATGACTTTCAGCCTCTTTGCAACTCTAAATTCAATGATTGCCTAAGTATAGGTATTAGACCCCAAGCATTTAGACTGAACCCAAGACGTTTCTGACATACCAATTGAACACATAACCACAAAGGCCCACAAAGCTGAGAGTCTCTCTGGGGTACATGCATACTTAAGATATATTAGGTCAAGTCTATGTTTCAGGGAAAGTGATGCCAACATTAATAGCCCAAGGCCTTGAATTGGAGGGGAAAGGAGGGAACAATATAATATATCACTCAGCCATATTAGTCATTTAAAAATAATTTTTTTCCTCAATTATGACCCTTGAAAGGAATTCATTCTCATTCACTCATTCTCTCTCTCTGTCTCTCTGTCTCTCTCTGTCTCTCTGTCTCTCTCTCTCTCTGTCTCTCTCTCCCTCTCTCTCTCTCTCTCTCTCTCTCTCTCTCTCTCACACACACACACACACACACACACACACACACACACACACACACTTTGGTTTTAGACTGTATCAGTTTGAGGCTTAGGAACTCTAGTAGAATATGCCTATTTGGGAACCTTTCCTTGTTATTGCTGGCTTTTTTAATCAATAAAACATCGTAGAAATGATTGTTTAAAAGATGAATGTTGGAAGCTGCTGCTTCTTTCAGTCCTGGCAGCACCCTTATAGTATCTAAATGTGACATATTCCATAATCTAACTGGTACTCCTGACTGACCTAACCTTACACAACCTTTCCTTGTGTGACATTTTATTTGGCACACAGAGAGTCCTGCTTCTGACCTATGGCCCTGGTGAGGATCCTTCACATTAGTATTTCAAACACTTGGGCACAACTATTATCCACCCACCCTTTACATCCCCAAGGCTGATTTGGCCTACCACCAGACTAATCATCATTACTTCCTTCAATAAATCCTCATATGTTGTGATCTTGAATCCCTTTCCTATTCTGGGTGATTCAGTGGATAGAGCACTGGGCCTGGAGTCAGGAAGACTCATGTTCCTGAGTCCAAATCTGGCCTCAGACACTTACTAGCTATGTGACCCTGAGCAAGCCACTTAATCCTGTTTGCCTTAGTTTCCTCTTCTGTATAGTGAGCTGTAGAAGAAAATGGCAAACCACTCTACTGTCTCTGCCAAGAAAACCCCCAAGGGGGTCAGGAAGAGTCAAATATTCCTGAAAAACAACTGAACAACAATCACAAGCATTCGTATAGTGCCTACTATGTATACTTAGTACAGCAAGTGCTGTACTAAGCACTGTATAAATTTTATCTCATTTCATCCTCACAATTCCAGTTGTCATTTGGTGTTATTTCTCTACATGTTCTCCAATTTACCAATGTCTTTCACAAAATGTGGCATCCATAACTGAACACAATACTTCAGATTCTAATTAGTTTAGAGTACAGTAAGACCAGTCCTAGACACCATGCCAAAAGTTACCAAGGTAGAGCAAGCGGATAGAGTACTGGGCCAAGAGTCAGGAAGATTGAGTTGAATTCTGGCCTCAGATATTTACTGGCTTTGAGATTCTAGACAAATCACTTTACTTCTGTCTGCCTCAGTTTCCTCAAATATAAAATGGGGACAACAGTAGCACTTACCTCAAAAGGTTATGCTAATCAAATGTAAAATGTTGATCACAGTGCATGACACATAGTAGGCACTTTAAAATTTCTTCCTTCTTTCCTTGTTGTATTCTAATATTGCATCAGCATTTTTTTGACTGCCATATCACACTATTACACACATTGAGTTTGTTCTCCATCAAAACTACATTGTTCTCATTAATTTGTTGGGCTTTTGTTTTTTGTTTTGTGTTTGTTTTTGTTTTTGTTCTTGTTTTTACTAGAATTGTTCTGGCTTCAGAATGTCATACTTGGGACTTCCTGCTCTCCTTGAATGATTTCACCTGTTGAATTTTAGTCCCTAGGATCATGGTATCCTATTTATCCTTTCTCTAAATTCTTTGACATATATTCTACTAATATATAACCTACATATCAGACCATTCCTATCTTCCCTCTTCTTTTCTGTTACAAATTCTAAAATGGAACGGTCATTTCTCCTCAAGGTTCCAAATGTTTTCAACTGAACAAAGATCCTCCTTTTTGGTAAGAATCAGGTCAAGAAAAGAAATCCCTCTTACTGGTTCCTCCATCTTTTGAAGGATGACATTTTCATTGTCAAGAAATATTAGCCATCCTGCATTTGACTGAAGGCCTTCCAGTGGCTACCCAATTAATTCCTCTTTCACCATTACCATGCTAGCTTTATGGTCTGTTTTTGGTATGAAATCATACATTCCAAATATGCTCTATGTTGCCTATGTCTATACCTATCAGTGATCATATTGCTTTTGATACTGCCTCCATTGATATTTATGCCCTCTGCTTCATTGGCTCCCAGATTTTACATTGAGTATGTCTTTGTAATGAACTTAGTGACACACCCCATCCCTCTTGACCAAACAAAAAGCTGTTTCCTTCTCGGAAGGGAAGCTTCCTTTTTCATTGGGGAAAAAAAATGTATATCTGCCATTCTGTTCCAGATGTTCAGTTCTTCTTCTTCCCTTTCTCCTCTGTCACATTCTTCTATCCTTCAACCTCCTAAAAGCTAGAATTTCCCTCTACATCTTCAGATCACTTTTTTCCTTGTTGAATTGAAATCCTTTCACTTGGAACCCCTTTACTTTCTCTTTTAGGAGTTATGATGGCATATACTTTGAGCACAGATAACAATTTAATTACTTGGCAGAAAGACAATAATAGAACTGCACACTCCCTCTGCAAGCAAAATCTTCAGTCCTTTATCATTCTTGCTTATTATTATGGCTATTTTCTCTAGAAAACTCTCCCTACTTCATTAGTACCTTGACAATCCTACCCAATTTCCTTTCTTTTATTCACCCACTTCTTTCTCCTCCCTCAGTTCTAACCATTATTTCCTCCATGTCCTCCTTCTTCCTCTTGAGTCCTTCAGCATATTTGCCTCTAATTCTTACTCTTCTTTCAAATTTAGTCATTTCCTCATTCAGTGTGCATCCTTCTTCTCCTTCAAGCTTCTCATTGCATCCTCCCAAATTTTCCCTTGCCATATTAAATCTCTGACCTGCTTCATAATTCCAAGTCATGAAATCTTCATCATTCATCTTCTTCAACTCAATTCTTTCTCCTACTCTCTCTCCCACCCAACCTTGTCTCAGCAATAAAGAAAGTCACATAGAAAAAAAATAGATAAGATTACCAAATCTGACAAATTACTGTAGAGGCTCAAACTAAAACAATAGCAGCTTCTCAGAAAACAACAGGGGCTTTGCAGGTACCTAAATCCTAACTTGAGAGTAGTGACCAAGAAAAAAACGGAATCTGAGCCCATAATCATTTTATGATGCTAATTTAACTTTTATGAACATGTTTTGAGCTCTCCTTGTCAGAGTCTAGTATTGATCTATCCTATATTGTTAACACATAACCAGACCATATTTGAACACATAAACTTTAAGAGAGATAATAAAGAAGAAACAGATGGTATGAGGCCCATATCTCCACTGGTATAAGGGAAATATTTAAATCCTTAAGTGTCTAGTGAATTTATACAACTGAGTATTAAACCTGGACTATATCGATTTGGGGTCAATTGAGATGTAGGCAAAATGATCCTCACTCTAACACAGAGTCCAGATGTAGGAAGCTATGTGACAGTCCTGCTCTCTCCATTGCGGTCCTAGACTGTATGTACAGAATGTCTGTCCAAGACATGACGGGTCATCAGATCAGGAAATAACAAAAAAAAATTTATGAGCTTCTTTGATTTGTGTATGTGTGAAAAATACTTTCACAGCAGTTTTGAGGAACTCATAAGTGAGGAAAAGGATGCACAACTTTCAAGCTACTGAAAGAACAGAAACAAAGCAAGGAAAAATTCAGCAAGCTACTGGAGTTCATCTTCCATTTATCACAATCAGAAACTCTGAAGGATTGCCTACTGAGGAGAGAGAAGTATATACCTCTCACCTCCTTCATCATAATGGAGTTAGATTCTCCTGAGTATTGAGAAAAGCATTGACCTCCTGAGCCCTACGTCTATAAGTTTGAGTGAAACAATAGTTGAATCCATCCATCACTCCCATTATCTCTGCTGTCACTGTGGATTTACAAAGTCAAAGTCCACCTGTGAACTATATGAGATTTTACAAAATATGAATTGGCTGGTGCTGGAAAGGAAATGTAGGCAGTGGGGAGATAATATACATTCTAGAACTTCACAGAGTTTTTTTCTCTTTTTTTTCTTTTTAAAAATTTATTTAATGTTTTATTTTTCCCCAGTTACATGTAAAATCAATATTTAACATTCATTTTTAAAACTCCTAGTTCCAAATGCTCTCCCTTCCTCCCTCCACATACCCCTTCATTGAGAAGTCAAGCAATTCAATGTAGGTTATACATGTGTAGTCATATGAAACATTTCCATTATAGTCATATAGTGAAAGAAAACATAGACCCCCCCAAAAAAAAACTTAAGAAAAAATAAAGTAAAAAATTATGCTTCAATCTGTGATTAGATTCCATCAGTTCTTTCTCTGGAGATAAAAAACATTTTTTATAAAAATCCATCAAAGTTGTCTCGGATCATTGTATTGATGAGAATAGCTAAGTCATTCACAAATGATCATCTTACAATATTGCTGTTACTTTGTATATGATACTTTTTACTTTGCATTAACTCATGTAAGTCTTTCCATGTAAGCATTCTGCTTATCATTCCTTACAGCACAATAGTATTCCATCATAATCACATACCAAAATTTGTTCAGTCATTCCCCAACTGATGGGCATCTCATAGATTTCCAATTCTTTGCCACCAGAAAAGAGCTGCTATAAGGTTTCTGTACATATAGATCCTTTCCTTTTTTTAATCTCTTCTGGCATGCAGACCTAGAAGTGGTATTTCTAGGTTAAGTAGTATTGCAAGGTTTTATAGTCCTTTGGACATAGTTCCAAATTACTCTATAAAATGTTTGAATCAGTTCACAACTCAACCAATAGTGCACTAATGTCTCATTTTTCCCACATCCCCTCTAACATTTGTCATTTCCTTTTTCTGCCCTATTAGTCAATCTAATGAGGTAATACCTCAGAAGTGCTTCAATTTTAATTTTTCCAATCAAGAGCGAATTGGCTATAGATAGCTTTGATTATTTCATCTGAAAACTTCATATATTTTGATCATTTAATAATTAGGGAATTGCTCTTATTTTTATAAATTTCTATAAATTTGACTCAGTTTTCTATACATTTGAGAAAAAAGGATTTTATTGGAGAAACTTCAAATTTTTTTCACAGTTACTAACACTATTTCCCTCCATCTTATTCCCCTTCACCCCCCCTCTATTCTATTCTCTCTCTTTCACTCTGTCCCTCCTCAAAAATGTTTTGCCTTTGACTACCCCCTCCCCCCATCTGCCCTCCCTTCTATCACCCCCTTCTCTTATCCCTTTCCCCTTCCACTTTCTTGTAGTATAAGATAGATTTCTATACCCAACTTAATGTGTATGTTATTCCCTCATTAAGCCAATTCTGGTGAGAGTAAGGTTCACTCTCCCCGTCACCTCCCTCCTTTTCTCCTCTACCACAAAAGCTCTTTCTTGCCTTCTTTATGTGAGATAATTTACCCCATCCTACTTCTCCCTTTCCCTTTCTCCCAATATATTCCTCTCTCACCCCTCAATTTTTTTTAGATATCATCCTTTCACATTCAACTCATACCTGTGACCTCTGTCTATGTATACTCCTTCTAACTGCCCCAATAAGGAGAAAGTTCTTGGGAGTTACAAGTATCACCTTCCCACATAGGAATAGAGTTTAATCTTATTAAGTCTCTTATGATTTCCCTTTCACATTTACCTTCTTATGCTTCTCTTGAGTTTTGTATTTGAAAGTCAAATTTTCTATTCAGCTCTAGTCTTTTTATCAAGAATGCTTGAAAGTCCACCATTTCTTTGAATATCCATTTTTCTCCCTGAAGGATTATACTCAGTTTTACTGGGCAGGTGATTCTTGGTTGTAATCCTATCTCCTTTGACCTCCAGAATATCATATTCAAAGTCGTCTGATCCTTTGATGTAGAAGTTGCTAAATCTTCTGTTTTACTGACTGTGGCTCCACAATACTTGAATTGTTTCTTTTTGACTGCTTGTGATATTTTCTCCTTGACCTGGGAGTTCTGGAATTTGGTTATAACATTCCTGGCAGTTTTCATTTTGGGATCTTCTTTGGGAGGTGTTTGGTGGATTCCTTCCATTTTAACTTCACCCTCTGTTTCTAGAATATTAGAGCAGTTTTCCTTGATAATTTCCTGAAAGATAATGTCTAGGTTCTTTTTTTGTCATGGCTTTCAGGTAGTCCAATAATTTTAAAATTATCTCTCCTGGATCTATTTCCAGATCAGTTGTTTTCCAATGAGATATTTCACATCGTCTTCTATTTTTTTTCCTTCTTTTGATTTTGTTTTATTGTTTCTTGATTTTTCATAAAGTCATTACCTTCCATTTGCTCTATTGTAATTTTTAAGGAATTATCTCCTTCAGCTTTTGTACCTCCTTTTTCCTTTGGCCAATTCTACTTTTTAAGGAGGTTTTTTTTTAATTTCAATGAATTTTTGTGCTTCTTTTTCCATTTGGCTAATTCTGCTTTTAAGGCATTCTTCTCATTGACTTTTTTGCTCCTCTTTTACCATATGGCCTCGTCTGATTTTAAGGAGCTATTTTCTTCAGCATTTTTTGCATCTCCTTCACCAAGCTGTTAACTGTTTTCTTATGAATTTCTTAGGAAATTCTCATTTCTCTTCCCAATTTTTCCTCTGTCTCTCTTACTTGATTTTCATCATTTTTTGAGTTCTTCCATGGCCTGAGACTAATTCATATTTTTCTTGGAGGCTTTGAATGTAGGAGTTTTGATTTTGTTATCTTCTTCTAGATATGTTTTTTGATCTTCCTTGTCACTATAGTAACTTTGTATGATCAGAAAGCTTTTCCGTCATTTGCTCATTTTCCCAGCCTATTTCTTGGCTTTTAGTTCTTTGCCAAAGTGGGGCTCTGTTTCCAAGGTGGAGGGCGTACCGTCCCAAGCTTCAGGGGTTTTGTGCAACCATTTTTCAGAGATATTTCTAGGAACCTATAAGTTTTCAGTTCTTCCAAAGCAGTATTATCTAAGAAGAGGTAAATTTACTACTCTCCTGGCCTGTACTCTGGTCTGTGAGTGACCACGAGTACTGTTTTCTGCCCTGGAGCTCTGACAAGGGTCTTGCTCCCCTCTGGCTGCAAACTCTGCTGTGCTAGTGTGCTCCTCCTCACCCTGGGACTGCCACCCAGACCTGGGACCCGTATCTGAGCAAGGGCAATGCCACAGAGTCCTGCCTCTGTGCTACCAAAAAGACTTCTATAATGTCCTTCTGAATGGTTGTTTGACCTCCTTACTGTCTGTTGACTGAGAACTCCAGAAGCAGCTGCTACCACTGCTGATTCAATGGCTCCCAGGACCTGCTTCTGGTTTGCTGAAGGACTGTGCTGGCATGGCATACATGGATGGTGCTTCACCCTCACCCAAGTGTAACAGACCTTTCCTGCCAACCTTCTAACTTGTATTTGGCGGGAAAATTATTTCACCCCATCCTTTTGTGAGTTCTCTTTGTTTTATGGCATTATTTAAAGGTGTTTGGACTCAGGCAAGTCACTGCCTTTCTCTACCATCTTGGCTCTGCCCTCTCCTTCCCTTAATCTTCACGGAGATTTTAGTGATCATTTAAACAACTGGCCTCCCAGATCCACATTTGTTTCATTCAAATCTATCATCATCATCTACAGATTACAGAATAGTATAGATGCAAGGTTTAATCAAATTCAATCTTTAATTAAAATATATGCAAATTCCTTTAATAGATAAAGAAATGACAACACAAAGTCATGAAATTACTTGTCCAAGCTAGTGGGACAACAGCTAGTTGGTCACAGAGCAAGAATTTAAACCCAAGTGCCTTGATTCCTAGTATATGTATACTTTCCACTATACTATGAATTCTTTTCTCCAGTTGACAATCATCACTTTCACCCACTGCCCTTCATTACTACAGTGGATCCATGGTACAAGAAATATATATATTCTTTCCATGGGGGCAGTGTAGAAAAAAACACTGGCTCTAGAGTCAGAAACCCTGGGTTCAAATCCTGCCTCTTAAGCTCACTACCTCCTTGACTTTAGACAAGTCACTTAATATCACCTCAGGCCTCAGTTTTCTCATTGGTAAAATGAAAGAGCTGGACTGGATGTCCTCTCAGGTTCCAGGCAGCTCTTAATCTACGGTCCTATGATTAATTCCATAGATGCCTTCTCATCCTGTGTAACTTGTGTCCTAATTCTTCCTAGATCTTCTAATGAGAATCTACCCAAAATGGTAGAGGCTGTCCTTTTTAGGTACATGCATATTTGGGGCACCAATACAAAACTTGAGCTGCTAGCTCCCGCTGTCACCATATGACTGATCTGCCTCCTTTTCTAATGATACATTTCCTCAGTGATGTCCCCTAATACAACAAAGTAAAAGGTGTAGTAAACAGAGGGCCCACCTTGAAGCCAAAAAACCTGGGTTCAGTTACTGCCTTTGAAATATACCATCTGTATAATCATGGGCAAATCACTTCACCTTTCAGTGCACTAGGCAATCTTCTAAGACTCTAAGTTCCTAACAAGTTATCCCTCTGCCTCAGTGGATAGAGCTTTTACATTGGACGTTCTCTAGACCAACATAATCAGCAATCTAATTTTTAAAAATAATCCTTCCCCATTTTTGTGCCTGTCATCTACCTCCCCACATACATGCGTGTCTTTATGTATTCACACATCCGTATATATAATAGCAATTTTCCATTACCCTGTATGTAACCCACAATATTGATTCTTCAGAGATTGTTGTATTCAATACGTATAACCATACAGCATGACCAGGATAACATTTCTGTCAAACATATATTGCTTGTTTGTTTTTAAACTGGGGGATAGTTTGTGATAGTTGAAAGCATTGCCCAATTTCCCAAATGGAATCCAAACTGCTCCTTTCCTCTTATTCAATTCTAGGCCCAAATCATTGTCCATCATTACTAACTCAATGAACTGGTTATCCAACTGAATATCATAGTCTAAACACTAGGCAGTTTTGATCCATTTGAGTCTTTCTGTTGCTATTATTAGGTTCATCTTTTCTGAGTAATCATGGATCTTCAGATATAGGTCCAATAATATGTTAGGGATTAATAGATTCAACCCAATAATCATCCACAAATAGAATATCTAGAAAACCTTAATATCTACAAGAAATGTTTCTTCTATTTGAACACTGCACAGGACTTCCTATGTGACATTGGCAAACACCATTGGCACAGAGACATCTCTGTCTTATGCATCTCACTTGGTATTGATAAACAGTGTCATTGAACTTTGTTTTCTCTATGGTTACATTTATCAAGGAATCTTCTATGATTTTAGTATAGACATGTCAAATTCTTTATTGGAGGATACTCTTTAAAGCTACATTTTGATCTAGTAAAATGTTTTGTGAAATGAACATATAACGAATATGGGGGAATGGGAAATCTTATATTTCTATATATTTAAATCAATTGTGTAACTATAAAGATAGAACATAAACCGGTATTTGCTAAAGCCTATGTATTCTAAGCCCATGATCCCCTCAAGGATATTTCAGCAAAGATACAGTTCATTTCCATAAAGATTTTATAAAGATAAAAAAGAAACCATATGGGTTAGTAATTGTTGATGTTCCCTTGATCAGCTTTGGTGGGGGAGGGTAATAATATTGTCTATAACTTTTAAGCATTCTTTTGGTATCATCCCCCTCCTTGATACATCTTGTAAAATGATCCCTTGATCACTCAAGGGTGTCACCTTCAGCATGGATTTAACATGCTTTTCATATCACTAGAGTAAGAAAATATAGGATTCTTCCAAAAGTAAGAACTCTCAGTAAATATGAATAGATTCTACTGTAAAGTAAATCCAGAGGGAGTAGAAGAGACTTGTGTATGTGTATAATTTTTCACAATGACTATATTTCTTATTCTCATGAGACTCCCCCCGCAACCAAACCCTTTTATCCTTAGGTTCTTCTAGACTTTGAAAATAATAACAACATGTCAGTAAAGCATATGGAATCTGATTCTTGTAAGGATATGCCAAAAATCAGACAATGTCAAAGCACCACTGTTATTCCCAAGTTACATTCACAATAAACTCTTTATTGTTCATTGAAACCAAGCTAGTCAGATTAATCCTTTGGCCTTCCTGTGGATGTGTTATTCACACTTTCATAAAAGCCCTATCATAATTGAAGCCTGACTAATGTAGCAGGAGGAATTGAGAATGTCTATATTTAAATGTACCACCTCTAGATTGGGTATAAGGAGTTAGTACTCATGTAGGACATGGAAACTCATGACCTGAGCTTGATAATAAATTTTCATTTAGATGGGGAAAGAAAAGAGAACTTTTTGGTGATGACCTGAAGTAACCCTTTTAGATCAAGCTGGTTAAAAGTATAGTACAGTGCCTCCAGTATTTAAATAGTGCCCACCATATAGTAGGTAATTAATAAATATTTGTTGACTTGACCAACCACTACAATCACATGCACATTTAGAATTTACAATGATGATAACTCTTTCAACAAACACAATAAGATCCAATTAAAATACAACTTACGATAATATGATTTGATATTTAACATGCAAAAAATTACACCTCCTGAAACATATAAACAACATCCACTAAAATTATAATATCATGTGTTTGGCCTACAAAGAGTTTTAATGGTACTACTCAACATCAACTTTGTATGGGTTTCATTATCTCTCTGTAAATATGGGATCACAATGAATATAACTTTCCTAAAACAACTGATATCCTGATTACCTTCTAATATAATATAAAATCAAGCCTAAAGTACACCTAAGTTCTTTGATTAGTCCCATCCTAAATACCTTTCAAAGACTTCAAAAGACAGCAAAGTGTTTTAAAACTGTAAATTATGTGATTATAATCAAGTGATTATCATTGATTGGACAGTATTTTCACTGTATCTGTACAATTTACATAACTGTTTCAAATGTCATTATGAAAATACTGGAGAGGAAGAATGAGCAGCATATTTATTGTTCATGAAGATCTTAGAGGAATTGATGTTTTTTATTTTAAAAGTATTTTGTTTACAATACTAATTAGCTATGTTACCTTAGACAAGTCATTTTACCTCAGCAGAAAAGTGAGCTCTTAGTTTCCCCATCTGCAAAATGAGGGAACGCAGATTTACAAGTTCCCTACTAGCTCTAATATTCCACAGTCCTATTATTGCTTCCAAAGCAGGCATTTTCCAAAATAGAACGCAATATTTCAATATTATCACTGTCACATCCCCTCATCGTCATAGTAAGGGGGGAAAGCACTGAATATGGAGTCTGTTCAAGTCCAGCTCTGCTACATACTACTTTAGGATTATGGGCAACTTACTTGACCTCTCAATTTGCCCATCTACAAAATGGGCATGCTGGCCTAGATGATCTCAAAGGTCCCTTCCACATCTAAAGCCTTTGATGCTAGGCTTCATTTCCAATCCTTTTTTCATTGGCACCTATATAGATCAGAGACCCAGTCCTAGGAAAGACCCCATAACCCCTCCTCTTTCAGTACTGAGTCACTAAGACTAATAATACATAGGTTCATAAATTAAGGGCTGGAAAGGACCTCAGAATCCATCTAATGAAAACCCTTCATTTTACAGACAGGAAAACAGCGGTTCAGTGAGGCATAGTCATAAACATAGGAGTCAGGATTTGAACCCAAATCCTCTCACTCCACAGTCACTTTACTATGGTGCAGAAATACAATACTGGTTTCATATTCCCTTGATGCAAAGGGCCAGACTAACCCTGAGATAACATTGGTTAGAATTTTCTAAAAATGAACTTCATAGAACCTGAGTATTTATTTGTCAACATAGATTGATTTCTCAGAAATTTATTCTAATTCACCTAATCCTAAAATTTGAGAGCCTGAAGGAATTTTATAGGTTTCTTATTACAACCCTTTAATTTTATTGATAAGGAAAGTAAAGCCAAGAAAAGAGAAAGAAGGTGACCAAAGTCACTCACTCAGTGATTCAGTGGCAGAGATGGAACTAGAATCCAAGGTCCCAATGCTCTTTCTACCTTCTACAGTTTTTTCATGAAGTTATCAATAGAAGATTGAAAACAGCTCCCTTTGGGTACTGTCAATGAATTCTAGCCATTTAAATATTTAGCCACAGACTGGCATGCAACTCAATTTCCTGATCATCTAGACCAATGAAGAAGTTTCCTCTTCTGGAAGGTAGTAACATGTAATGGTAATCTAATTTGACCCCTTTGTATTGGCAAGTAAGCAGGTACTTAGCACTTAGTAATTGGTCAAGCCTCTGTTAGGGAAACACAAGGTATGAATTCCTGTCTCCTGTTGCTGTGTATGTAAGAAAAGGCCCAGAGAGGCACAGTCAGAATTTCTTGGGACCAGCATCTGGTGGCAGAGCAGCTACAGAAGAGAGAATCAAGAACTGAGCCAGAATTTCCTGAAAACTTATGGTGGTGGAGCTTCTTCTGAATAGGAGCCCAGGAGCCCCTCCCCCAGGATGGATAAGGTGATTCTGAATTTTTTTAACTACATGCAGAAGACTGAGGAAGCATGACCAGGATGCAGGGACTTTGTCTGTTTGTGGCTTCGTTGAGCCTTGAATTCCTGGGAGCAGAAATTGTGAAGGATTTGAGATGGACTGGACCCTGTGAACTTCAGTGTGGAGTAGGACCTACCCAGAGAGCTGCACAAGAAACTGGGAGCTGTCTGCCATTGAACCCAGGTGACATTCTGGTGAATCCAGGTAGAGTCTGGGACCATGGAAGGGGATCCAGGGAATCTGAGAACCAGCCCCAAGTCAAGATGAAAAGACCTCTCCTTGGGTACTGAGTAATGATGAAATTGTAGTTTACTAGTGACCTAGGGGTGGAGGATTTATGTATTTTCTAATGATTGTACTTAGAGATTAATGATACTTAGTAATTGATTGCTGAATAAGTGACTGATTGAGTTAATTTAGTGTGCCCCATGAGTGGAAGACTTGACTATTGTACTTTGAGATGATTGTTATTTGTTCTAGATATTGTGACCACTTTGGTGAAAACTATGTGGCCATTTTAATGATAAGCTGTTGTGAATAGTATATTGTGATTTTCTGTGATAAGTTGTAATATTGTGAATGTTGTACCTTGATTTTCTGTGAATGTTTTGCTTTGATTTGTTATGGAATAAATATAGAGTGTTCACTATACTGTGTAATCAGAACTTTACAATCTGTTCACAGTAGCATCCTTCTGGAAAGCTGCTCGTGCATGGCGTTACATAACAGAACAGGATTTTGCATGTATCATATGATCATTTGGCCTTTGATAAAATGTATTCTCCATATTTAGAGTGTGAATCCCTGAAAGCTTTTTTGTTTTCCCACTTTCTAGAACAGCCTTGTAAAGCTCCATCCACACCTTCTTATCTGTTAATTTTTTGCCATGATATATTTGTTAGACTAGGATTGGAATAAAAAGAGAAAGTTAACTAATCTTGAGAAGAACCAACCTATCACTTTGTTCTTATTAGCACTAACTACTCACCAGCTCTTTGTCATAGTATTTATAGATAATATATAATATACACACACACACACACACACATCTGCGTGTATTATGTATGCATTATGCATATATAAATATATATAATGCATATAATATTTGACATTATATATTTGCATTATTAACTTTATTTTTATGGTATATATATGCATATGTACATATCTCTCCCACTAGAATGTAAGCTCATTGTGAGTAGGAATTTTTTTCTATTCTTCGTATTTGTATTCCTAGTACCTAGTATAGTGCCCAACATATAGTATTTTTTTTTTAAAGCAATTGGGGTTAAGTAATTTGCTCAAGGTTACATGGCCAGTTATTTTGTGTGGGTGTTAAGTATCTGAGGCCGACCTGATCCCAGGTCTCCCAACTCTGGGGCCAGCTTACTCACTTACTCACTGCTCCACCTGGCCGCCCCCCATCATATAGTATTAATAAATGCTTGTGAACTGATTGATAGGGTTGGAGGACATGTAGAGTTTAAGTAACAGATTTGACTGAAAGGTAATTTGTGAAAGACTTCAATGTGAAAGAAAGCCAGTAAATGCAGGTTGTAATCAGATAATAGAAAACTTTAAATGCCAGGATGAATAATAGGGATTTAATTTTAGAGAGACATTATGATACAATGGAAATAGCACTGAATTTTAAGTAAAAAGAACTTGGGTTCAAAATCTAGCTCTGCCACCTACTACTTTTGTGACTTTAGCCAAGCCACTTAACCTTTTGAGGTCTTAGTTTATCTGTAAAGTTAGGGAATAGGACCAGGTGACCTCTAAAATTCCTTCTAGTTCAAAAATCTACAAACCTGGAATAATCTTAGAAGCACTGGAGATTTCTAAGAAAGCAAATGACATGCTCAGATATGAACCTTAGCAAGATTATTTTGGTATTTATTTGTATAAAGGATGAGCACACATAGAGGCTGAAGTCTATAAAATTAATTTGGGAGGTTTCCTAACAATACAAACATGAAATAATGTGGGCCTGAACTAGGATGGTGACTTGGGACTGGGGAGAAGGGGATGGATGTTAGAACTGCTGTAGGGGTCAAATCAATAGGATGTGGTGATTCTTTGTATATGGGAAGGGAGTGCTGAGCAAGGAGAAGAATGCAAGAGTCAGGGATAAATATAGGGTCATAAACTTCAGTGACCAAAAGGTTGATAGCACCTTCAACACAAATGGCAGTGGTTGAAGTGAACAAGATTATGACCAATAACATATAGTGTGACTGGGAAAAGTCAAGGTGTAGCTAAGAATAAAACATGACTGACAAGTACTTAGCATGAAATCGAGATAAGCCAGATCATCCTGAGAGCATTTATAGATGAAATTGGAAGAACAACAAACATAAAAGAAATAGAACAAATCCATAAGCATTTTTAATGCTCTGTTTTCCTCAGCAGTGATAATAGAACTACCACATTTGGCCTTAACCACCTCAATTACAATACGAAAAGAAGCTGCAATCATATTTAAGATGAAGTAGGAAATAGAGCTAGACCTGACCAAAATCATACAGAAGAAATCATGATGGAACACAGTTCTTAAAAGCACTTCCTTTTTAAGACATCTCAGGGAGGAGATGTTATTAAAACAATACAAAACATCGCAAATTATACTTTTGCCAAAAACACTGGAAACATCAGTAACTGCCAACTCTTTTGCTTACTTTTATTTTTACTATAGGACTCCAAGGATTTGTGGTTTCACTTGGGTGAATGTGTGACTAATGATTTATTCTATATACACACCAATTTTCAATTCAATAAAATTAATCAAGTTCTAACTATGTGTAGAGCCTGGTGCTATGTGCTAGGTGAGATTAAGAATTTGAATAGTCCAAGGTTTCATTGAAATTCTAAACTAGTAGAGAGATATGACATATGTAAAAATAGGTATAACAAAAAAAAATCAATTGTATGAAGGGTGTCCTTGATGAAAACATAAGAAAAGAATGCATAGCCTTTCAGAGGTGATTTTCTTTGGTAGACCACATAGGAGCAAAGGATCACAGGGTTTTTTTTAAATCTTTAAAATCACACAATTAACTGACTGAGAGGGATAGAGACTATAGAAGCCTATTATGCTTAGTTTATTGATTTTTAAACATTTGACACAGTTGAACAAAATGTGGCTTCAAAGGATCTCTCAGACAAGTTGTTACCCATATATGCATTAAAATTAGAGATGTTTCAATGATAGATGCAGCTATGGGGTTGACTTTTTGTTCAATGATACATTGAATATTGACATCAAAGTAGGTTTAAACTAGGCAGATGCATGCTTATTCAAGTTATTTGATAATGTCACAAAACATAGCCTATCCGCAGTTCAAACCTGCTTCTGTCAAAGTTCTCCAAATGTTTATATTCACAGATACTATTATATTAAGGGCATTAAGCCTAGAGCACAATAAAAATTGATATTGTTCATATCATGACATGCAACTCTTTTACTGATATGTAAATATTGAATAGGCACTACATATGCACATTGAGCTGAGGGTATGATTGAAGAGGAAGAAAAGACTAGGCTGGGAACATATACAATGTTTTTGATAATCCCAAACTTCTCAATGTCGTAAAAACTCTTTAAGAACTATATTCTCAACTGAGGCTATTATGGCCATGAGTAGAACACCACAATCCTGCAAAGAATCAAAATAGCAACTCAAAGGGACATCAGAACAGATTGTCTTTAATGACTAGACACAAATTATGAACAATGATTTGTGTGTGAGAAGTGATGCACAAGTATCATCGAGACCAGGCATCAAGGTAGGGCCAGAAAAGGATATGGCTTGAGTATGAAGCAGTAACAATAAGAGATAGCAGATGACCCAATGGAGTGGAGTGTGTATGTGTGCGTGTGTGTATGTGCACATACATGAATATATATATATGTATGTACACTGCATGTACATGTATATACACATATTTTAAAGAGGGATAAAGGAAAGCTTTCTCTTTAAGTCGCATTGTTAAATTTTCACCTTAAATTTATTTGGTGCATTCTCCATGGAGAATTTATGAAGAGACATGAGAAAGAATCATCAATGGTCAGAAGACATAAAAGAGTATTTTCAGTGGTGAAAGGATAAAGTCACAGTTCCACCAAAGGACCAATAATACTTCAGTGGTTCAATAATTCATCATTTCATCAATGTGAGTAGTTCATTCACTATAGAGATTACAACCTGGTAAAAAAAAAA
>NW_027186296.1:61801177-61838404 GCF_028583685.1 Petaurus breviceps papuanus | reverse complement strand
CAAAATGACTTTTCAGAAAATATAAATGAGGGGTGGCCAGGTGGTACAATGAGTAAGAGAGCCGGCCCCAGCGTCGTGAGACCCAGGATCGGTTCCAGCCTCAGATACTTAATACCCACACAAAAATAACTGGCCGTGTAACTTTGAGCAAGTTACTTAACCCCAATTACTTAAAAAAAAAAAACAAGTCACCGTACGATCTTATATACATATATCTATTTATAAAAAGAATGAATGAAAGAATAAATAATCAAGAAAACTAGAATTAGTTTGGAACAGTGGACGAGTTCTATCCTCAGGTTCAGTCTCAATGCTGAGAGCCAGGAATCTTAAAGGTTCCGTTGATTTTTATTTACCCTGTGACTGTATTAATTTTATTCTGTTTGACAGCTGTTTCAGACCATTTTGCTTGCTGCTGGAATCAGGATCAGGCCTGAAATGAAGGCTGTAAATAGCTATACAAGTTGCATAGTAAAGTCTAATTTACTACCTAGTATGTTTTATTAATGTTGCAACATTTATCTTTTATTTTAAGTTGTCATTGATTTTTATTAAAAAGTACATTTTTATTACAAGTATATGATGCCAGCAAAATAAAACACTTTCCCATCATTCCCCTCCCTGTCCTCCCAAAGTGAATTCTGGTTAATTTTCTATAAGTGCTCATGAAAAGACCAGTCAGATTTGGCTGACTTAGAATGTACTTCCCCCCGTGACTCTCCAATCGCATACCTCTTCACATGGGATAGGGAGCCAAAAAAGAGATAGCTTTCTCACCTGGACCAGTAGTGACTCAGGAGACAGAATTTCTAAGGTTTCATTTCCTTTGATTTATGGAAACCAGCTTCAGCTCAAACCAAGCAAATGTGTGAAGAACATGATAGACTGATTTTAGGAAACTTGTCTTTTTCTTCTCTCCCATGTTTACACCTAAGTGAATAGACCAGGTGTAGGATTGGCCTATGGAACTTGTCTATAGAGTGGTTTCTCCCTCTATAGTGAGAACCATCATGTCCAATAAAAAAATAGTATGGTGTCAAGGAAAGAGGCATAAGCATGTAGTTTGCTACACCTCATTTCAGATTCTATTCTGGCATTTACCCATGGCAAACCATTTAATCTCTCTAAGCTTCAATTTCTTTATATGTAAGAAGGAGCTGATACTGAAACTTCTATACCTATGCCACAGGCTGTTGTAAAAACACGGCCTCTTATAGTCCTTCCTAAACCAAACCATTACATCTTCCCCAATGGTTCTCTAGAGCTTCAAGAAGGTGTAACCTAGAAGTCATATATTAAATAAACTCAGAGGTAGAAGATATCTTTAGAAATCATTCATTTTGTTTTTGTTGTTCAGTCATTTCAGTCATGTCTGACTCTTCATGACCCCATTTGTGGTTTTCTTGGCAAAGATGATGAAGTGGTTTACCATTTCTCTCTATAACCCATTTTATATATGAGGAAACTAAGGCGCACAGGGTTAAGGTTTGCCCAGGGTCCCACAGCTAGCAAGTGCCTGAGGCCAGACTTGAACTCAGGAGAATGAATATTCCTGGCTCCAGGCCTGGTACCCTATTTACTGTGCCACCTAGCTGCCCTGAAACCATTAAGTTGACCTCCGAATTTTAAAGATCACCTTCAATTCTCATTAATTCTTTGTCCTTCAACATTTTTTCCAGTAGCAAATCTTGCCAATTCTTTCTCCAGGTCATCTCCTTGGTTATCCATCTTCTCTCCATTTTTAGGGCTGCCAGCTACAATAGACCTATTCATTGAGCCTCTTGTACCCAAACTCCTATCATAATGCCTAACTGTTCCTGCTGAATCCTTCCAGTTCTTGCCCATTCGGTACTGTCATTTCAAGTACCACTTTCTCCATGAAGCCTTTCCTGGTGCACCTAGATACTAGTCCCTACCCCCAAAAGAATTACCTTGTACTTATTTTTATAGACATTTGTATTTATTATATATTCATGTTTTTGTATTGCTAAATATTTTCTACATGTACAAGCTGTCTCCCCCAATACAATATAAGCTCCTTGAGGACAGAGATTGTTTCATTTCTATCTTTGCATCCCTAATTCCTACAAAAGACACACAATAAGTGCTTAAATTCTTGCTGACTAAATTCTGGGGGGTTTGTGATCATTGATTCATAAGGTTGTTATGGGAATGTAAATTTTTAAGATCTTCCCTGCCCCTAGGCTTAAGTGCACCTGGAGCCTGTGGTGGGAGGCTTGTTTTTCAGGAAGGCCCACACCTTGATACTTTGTTATTGGGCAGTGGGTCAAGAAGGTTGTTACATTCTCTGACCCAGGAGAAGATTATATAAATGCTGATGTGAGGCTTTGTTTTGGGACTCACTTTGAGAAGTGTTGTGTGATTTGATCAGATGAGACTCTGGGAAGCCGTTGTTGAGAGCCGGCTGGCTTTGAAAAATCCAGATGTTGATGTTTCCCTCTCTGGTAACTGTGATTTGGTATGGATGTAATGGTTGGACAGTTTGGAAACCTGGCTGCTTGATCTGTTTCTCTGTCTTGATAATTCTGCCTGTATACTCTGAAGTTCAGGGTGCTGACCTTTTTCCCCTGAACTAGGTAAACAATATATGTTTGACTGATTAAAGTAAGCTTGTTAAACCATTTTGAGTTGCTTTCCTTTAGCAAAGCAGATCTAAGAACCTATGTTGGCAGCCACCCTGGGGGACACTGGGGTGCTTGCCACTACAAAGGTCTATATTCTGTCACTTCTTGAATCATTTTATTAGGGTCTTGCCTTGACCTAGCAAGAGCTCCAGCTGAAGAAACTCCTCTACCAGTGCAGATCAATAATCATTCTTCAGCACATAGTCCTAGAGAGTTAAACTGGCAGGTTTCAAAAAAAAAAACTCCCAACACTTACTAGCCATGTGACCTTGGGCAAGTCACTTAACCCCAAATGCCCTGCCTTTCCCCTCGAAAAAGAAGATAAAAGAAAGAAAAAAATCCAAGCTACCAATAGCCATATTTTAAAAATGTTCCAAATCACTAATAATTATAAGTGCAACTTTCAAGTTCCACTTCATATACATCAGATTGGCAGAAATGACTAAATTAGAAAATGACAAATGTTGGAGGGGATGTAGTAAAACAGGTGCTTTACTGCATTGTTGGTAGAGTTGGGAATTGTCCAAACATTCTAGAAAGAAAGTCAGAATTATGCCCCCCCAAAATCACTAAATTCTGCAAACCCTTCCTCTCATCAGTACCACTACAAAACCTATATGCCAAAAGAGGAAAAAGATATAGGTGTGTGTTTGCATGTATACAGACATATATATATATATATATATGTAGATTTGGATTAGATTTAGATAGATCAGACAGACAGACAGACAGACAGACAGACAGACAGACAGACAGACAGACAGACAGATAGATAGATAGATAGATAGATAGATAGATAGATAGATAGATAGATAGATAGATAGACAGATAGATAGATGGAGGACTATAGTCCTTTTTAATGGCAAAGAATTGTAAACTAATTGGGTGCCCATTCATTGGGAAATATCTGAACAAATAAATTATGCTTTATGAATGTCACAGAATACTATTGTGCTTTAAGAAATTATGAAATTGAAAGTTTCAGGGAAACCCAGAGATACATATATGAACTGATACAGAGTAAAATGAACAGAATCAGGAGAATAACTTATACAATGACAACATTGAAAAAACAGCTCCTTTGGAATACTTAAATAACTCTAATCAATGTAATGACCACAACCACAATTATAAAGGACCAAGGAGAAAGCATTCTACCCATGTCCTGACAGAAAGATGATTGACTCCATATGCAGCATGCAATGCATACTTTTGGACATGGCCAATATGAGATTTTTTTTGTTTGAAGATGCACATTTGTCATGGTATGATTTTTCTAGTTCTTTTTTGTTTTGTTTTTTCAATTGGGGGAAGGAATATGGGAATGAAAGAAAATAAATGCTTGCTAACTGAAAATATAAGCTTGAAAAGAGAGAAACATAACCTAGGATAATGAGAAATTAAGCGACTTTGTTATGAAGTCAGAATATTGTCAGAGGTCAGAGTTAAATTCAGGCCTCTTTGACACTGAGGTAAGCTTTCTATATATTACATTATACTGCCTCTCATACAACAGATGCTGCTACATAGAGAAAAGCTAAGAACTGATTGGTTAAAAAATAAATTAGTACCATACAATAAAGAAAGGAGAAATCAATAATCTTACACTCTAAATGCTTTATTATAGAGAGAAGGAAACTAGTGATGAAGGAAGCCCTGACCTGCCCAAATATTAAGAATTCGTGTTGGAGCAGAAGATTTACCATGTGGGCTCTTAACAATACATTGTACTATCCACACTAAAAGTAGAACACATTCTCATCCAACAGCACTAGTCAAGTCTCCAACTTACAAAAAAAATGCTATTTTTAATCTTATCCTTGACCTCAACAAGACTATTTTCCAAAATGAAAGACTCACTTGACTGTATAGGGCACGTTAACAAACAGTGGCAGGAGATAAGCAAGTTTTTCAGCAACTGGGTTTGGGTTTTAAGTGCTTTATAGCCAATGTCAGGAGCTTTGCAATTTCTTCCAGGGAGGACATGATGGAGGATTTTTTTGCATTTTTTTTCTTTACCATTAAATGACACAGTCATCAGAGAGGTTGTAGACCCTCCAAATTTTCTTTGGATTTTTCTGAGATAACAATTTTCCCCACAGTTTTGTTCAGGAACCTGTGAGTTTCATTTTTGGCCCCAGTCATGAAAATGAGAGATCCCCTTTCCTGAAACTGCCCTCTCAGCCCTGGGTTTACCTGGTTCCCCCCAAAAAAGATCTAGATTTTGGATTTTACTGCAAGCTGGGGGGGGGGGGTATTTTTGCAATATAGAATAAAAGAGACTTCACATTAAGACCTCTTAAATGTCTAGACTGGTGAAAGGGAAAGCCTGGGCTCATATACATAAGAACACATTAGCTATGTGAACCTGGGCAAGTCACTTAATCTCTGAGCCTCAGTTTCCTCATCTGTAAAATTAGCATGATGATAATTATATTACTGACCTTCCAGGACTTTTATGTGGAAAGTACACTGTAGGGCTTGAAACACCATTTGTGAACTACTTGCTATCTTTAGGTAGTAGCACCTTAGGTACATCTCAGCTCTTAAGCTGATTCGGTCACAGTAACTGTCTGTGACTTTTCTCAAGAATCCTGATGAAGAGACTTCCCTCTCAGCCCCAGGTTTACCTGGTTCCCAACAAAGCAAGACTGGATTCAATACCATGGAAAATTAATTCAGTACATATTACCCAAACTCACCTCACAAGATAGTAACATCCCCTGTCTCCTATTGGCTTGAGGTGAAAACTTAAAGGTATTATGGCTCCTACTCAAAAGCCAGGGAATGATTTAGAAAGCGTGGCTGGACCTTGTTTCCACAAAAGGCCTATTACAATATGTTATTGTGGTATAAAGATGGCAATGATTTCTCAAAGGCACAAGCCCTGGTGAATTTTACCATATTGGAAAGACTGAGTGAGTGTTAGCAACAGACTGAGTCAGCTCATGAAACCTTTCCTGTTACTGTTAGACAGTGAATAACATCAGTGACTAATATTTCCATACAGCATTGACAGCAAGTCTGTTAAGGTGACAATTGAAAATATTATTATACCCATTATACTGATGAGAAAACCAAGGTTACAGAGATATGTGACTTGCCCGAGATAATGCAATGAATGTTAGCAACAGGATATGAACCCATATGGCAGAGGAGAAAGTACCTTATCTGAAGTCAAAGGACATGGATTTAAAGACTTATTTGCTCAGTCTCCCTGAATTAATCATTTGCCTCTCTCACCCTCAGTTTATTTAAAGGAATAGACTAGACCAGGGATGGGGAACCTGCAGCCTGTAGGCAACACGTGGCTTTCTGGGTCCTTGGGTGTGGTTTTGACTGAGTCCAAATTTTACATAACCAATTCTTTTAATAAGGGGGTTTGTTCTATGAAGTTTGGATTCCAAGTCCACACTTGAGGACCTAGAGGGCCACATGTGGCCTTGAGACTGCAGGTTCCCCCTCCACACACACCCACCCCACCCACTAGATAATCTCTCAGGTTCCTTCCAGCTCTAAATCTGTGATCCAATGATCCTGACTCCAGGGCCAGTCACTGAATCAGACTGCCTCATGCTGTGTATAAGATGAAGTCTTCCTCTATTAGCCACCACCCCCAGACAAATCCTCATACTTTCCCTGAGTCTGCAAGAACATGTTTATGACTGTGTGATAGCTGGCAATTATAGAGTAAAAAAAGTACTCTGAAGATAAATCATTCAGAACTCAGAATTCAGTTTCATTCAATAACCATTTAAGTGCTTACTATATACAGGGCCCTGTGCTAGGGACTGAAGATGTAAAGAAAAATAGTTTCTGCCCTCAGGGGCCTTACATTCAACTGCAAAACATTTTAATCTACTTTGCAGAACAAATAACCAGCATTTACTGCCTCCACAGTCTCCAGTTCCTTGGAGAGTTTCCAACTCTCTCCTTCACACTGAAGCTGCATTCATGTGATTTTTTTTTTAAGTTCCCACACGAGAATGCCTGCATAAAGAGTTGGTCATAGGGAGATATTTGAGGAAGGGAAAGAAAAAAACTAGTTAATAATAAGAGGATGATTGCAACAACACTAAGAGCTAATATCTATATAATGCCTTAAGGTTTGCAAAGCACTTTACAAATGTTATTTCATTTAACAGGGAATGAGCAATGCTCAGTCCATTTCTGGTCAAAGCTTACATGTTTGGAATCCTGTTCAGACCTCAGTGACCAGTTCCAAAACAAAAACAAGGCCAATGGTAGGACTGGGATCAGACAAATATGGAGCAGAGATGGGACAAGGGATCTGTTTAAATTCAATTCACTTCAACAAATCTTTATTTGGCAAAAATTAAGTTATATTAGAGAAGTGCTTTTTGTTTGTTGTCATTCAGTAATGGCTGCTTCATGACCCCAGGACCCATAGTGTCCATGAGGTTTCCTTGGCAAAGATACTGGATTGGTTTGCCATTTCCTTCTCCAGTGGATTAAGACAAACAACAGTTAAGTGACTTGCCCAGGGTCACCCAGCTACTAAGTGTCTCAGGCAGGATTTGAAGTCAGCTCAGAAAGACTTGCTATACAAGAAAAGGACTTGCCATACAACATAGAAAGAGATTAGTCTTCTAGCCTTTATATAAAGGCCACCTGTAAGTGAGCAATCCATTACTTCTCAAGGAAGCCCAATCTATTTCCAGAGAGCTCTGAAAATTATTAGGAAGTCTTAATTAATATTAAGTCTAAATTTCCTAAATTTGCTGCATCACCACTTCTACCCACTGCTCCTGGGTAGAAGTGTTCTCTGCCTGTTCTTCTCCTGTTTTCTGCCTTCTAGGGATGAGCAGAACAAGTTAACCTCCTTCTCCACATGGCAGTTCTTCAGATATTTTAAGACAACTATCATAATCCACCTCTTCCCTAGGCGACATATTCCATGTTCCCTTAACTGTTCTTCAAGGTAGCATGAGTTCGAAGCCCTTCATCATATTGGTTAACTTCCTCTGAACACTCTGTAACTTATGAATCTCCTTCCTAACTATCATTGGATCACAGATATACAGCTGGAAGGAACTCTCAAACAAACTCTCCCATTTCACAGATGAAGAACTGAGGCCCACAGAGATGAAGTGACAAGGTCACACAGGTAGAAATTGGAAGAGTTTGAATCCAATTGCACAACATCCTTATTCCACTGCATGATACTGCCTCATTAAACATGTTTGGTATTCAACGATGAGCTCAAACATTTTTCATTCAATGACAATCAAACAACATTTTCTAATTTGGAGAATGAGAACAAATCACCATTACTAAAATGACCAATATAGCTCCAGCTCTTGGAATGCTTCGTAGAACTATAGTAGCCCTTTGGAATGGTCAGCATTTGGTTCTCACCCAAAATCTGCACAATAAATCCACCACAGGGGGAAAGTCACCATAAATTATAGGAATGTCAACTTTCACTCCAGAATCCTCCTCTGTGGAGATATCACTAACTCTAATACATACAGAAGGGACTCTTTCAAGTTGCATGGGAATTGTAATTAATGGTTACAGTTATCTCTATTAAGCAGGATAATTCTCTGTGGAGTTTTTAGGAGAACCCATCATAGGATGCTTCAGGGAATAAAGATAATTTTCCTGATATTACAGCTGTACAAGAGGCTTGGGGAGTCCAAAGTCATTACATTAACTAATGAAAAGTCACATTGACTCAGGTGACATTGGAGTTGCATATGGGATACAAAGTGTTATTTGTTTATTTGACTCATTTGCACCCTTCCTCAAAATAGCTCAGAACTAGCCTTCCAGAAAATAAAGAAAAAGTTTTGCAGAGAGCCATAATCCCTGGCTTATGCCGTTTGACACTTGTTGTTTGAAGGCAGAAGGCCTTTGGGTATGTGCACTTTAGTCATTTGTCTGAATCCAACTGGCAATGGTGAAGCTCATCTCTCCCTAGAGAATATCCATGTGCTATTGGACCAGCAGGAAATTGACACATTCATCATAGGTTCAAGGTGTGATCAATATTTTACAACTGGGACATACGCCTGATATATAAATTAATCTAAATCAGAAGGCTGTATAGTAGTTGATAATACAAAGCACAAATTAATGGAAGATTTGCCAGTACAGGTGCATCCTGTTTTGAACAAACTGAGAATTTTTTTTAAGTAACAGATTTATATTTTAAAAGATAAATGGGGCTGGGGGTATGGAGTTATTATTCACATTGGAAAATGTCTCTTTGTGAAAGGATTCACTACAGAGTTTCTTTAAATAGCAAGCCCTTCTAGTGCTTTTAAAAATAGTGCTCAATTTATTAAATATACAACTTTTCAAAAACACATCCTTTGCATAAAGTAAGGTATTACTCCCTATGTAATTTTCCCCTATATTATTCAACAGAATCACATGATCTCAGAGTTAAAGGAAATTCAGACATCTAATCCAATCCATACCTAACCAAGAACGCTATTTACATTATACCAAACAAATGGACATCCATTTTCATTGTTAGAGAGTTTTTTCCCTTAAATCAAGACCATTACTCCCAATCCTGCCCTTTGGGCTCAAGTAAAACAAATCTAAACCTACTTCCACCTGCTTCTTAAATAATTGAAGACACCTAGGTAGTATAATCCTTCCCCCATCAAGTATTCTTTTGGAGGGGCTAAATATTCCCAAAAGCATTATCAATTTCTCACTATCCATAGTCTGTGATCTTCTAACATCCTGGTTATCTCCTCTACAATGTAAACCAGTTCATCAAAGCTCATCCTAAAATCTGATACACAAAAAGAGACACCATGAATGAAACACAATGTTCTGGATGTGGTCTGACCAGGATGGAGGACAGAGAGATTACTTCCTTTCTTTTGGACTCTATGCCACTTTTTTTTCCAGGCCAAAACATCAGTTTATTATTTCAGCATTCAGTAACATCTCAGCCATCAAAAACAAAGCTCTAACACTGATGGATGGAAGGAAGGCTGCTCTACAGCATGATTAGGTAGGCTGCATCTGGCACCCCCTGAGGCACCACAGGCAGGAAGGATGGTCATTATTCATCCATCCAATAAATTAGGAAGCACAGAACTCAGGGGGCAAACTGCTAATTCCTGGCCTGGCATAAAGTCCTCAATGGAACTGGCCCTGCTCCAAATGCTTCTCCATCTCAATAAGCAACTTCACACCATCTACCACCATCTACACCAGCTCCACCTCTGTGAAGCCCAATCAGTCAACACTAGAGATCTCAAAGACACCACCCACAGCTGCTGTGTCCACAGCCTCTGTCCCCCTCTTCTACAGCCTCCATTTCTTCAGCACCTCATCAAAATTCTCATTCTTGCCCAGGGAGGAAGTCTGATGTGGACACCTGTGCACAGGCCTGTGCCCATGTTGGAGGAGCATGTCAGGTTGTAGCCCAGGTGGGAGTTCTATATTAACTTACAGTTCTTAGTCTTAAAAGGGGTTTCAACCTGGGGAAGCCTCATGCAGAAACATGTGAACAGTTTCATGTTACCTCTCTTCTGCATGGAGATGACTTTTAAGTGATCTTCCTCATTGATCCACACCGGAAAGGCCTTGTTGCCATTCTGCCAAATGCCCCTGCCATTGGGCCAGTCTCAGGCCATGCCAGACACCAAGAGGAGGGGAGAGACAGGCTTGTCAAAGGGGAAGCGGTCATCAATCAACTGCTACTGTTCCTGCTTGGTCAAGTTCTCCAAAGCATAGTACTTGCCATTCAGGTCATCTTCCAGGCTGGCCAGAGCTTCCAGAGAGAGCTTCTCTATGCTCACCCCAGGTTCCAATGTGGGGGCAGGCAGACTCTTTGGATGCTCTGGCCAGTTGATTGTCAGGGTTCAGATCAGTCATGCTCATCTGAAGGCTTGTAGCCTCCATGTCTATCCTCAGTGATAGGAACAAATGGTTCCTGAAGCTTCTCATAGCTCTCTTCCTCTCCAGCCAGAGCCCAGAGTCAAGATGAATGGGTGCCCTGGGTTGTCTACACTGGTCTGGATGACATCAGCCAGGGTGAAGCCACTTGGTGTAGCTTATCCCAGACTTTTTCTTAGAGCTCTAGCATCAACCCCTTCACCATGTGATTGTTGTACAAGGAGAGGTCAGAATAGTCTTCCTCTGTGGGGTCGTGGGACTTCAGCATGTTGTGGCTATTGCTTCTACATGACAGCAGGAGGCAAGAGGTTCGGAGGACACTGCTGCTGCTGCTGCTGCTGCTCTCTATGCTTCTCTTAATGTACCTTCAAATACTAAATTCTTTTGGCTACCAAGCCACACTGTTAACTCATACTGTGTTTGTAGCATACTACTGTCATTCCTAGACTACTCATTATAACCACTGATGCCTAAAAATGTTCCCATTCTTCCTTTAGCTGGACACGAACAATGAATTCCTCCATGGACATATGAACTCAGGAGAATTTATGAAAAATTATGAACCTCTTTCTTGAACAAACTTCCATTCAGTTACCATATTACTATAGTGGGATCAGTTGGCATTAGACTCAACTCCTTAGTCATATCTAGGAATGTCAGAATTAGCCTAAGTCAATTCATTTTTTATCTTATTAAATAATTCATTTTTTCACAGTTACATGTAAAAACCATTTTAACAGTATTTTTTCAAATTTTGAGCTGTAAATTTTCTCCATTCCTTTTCTCCCTAACTCCTTGGGAAGGCAAGCAATTTGACTCAAGTTATGCATGTGTACTCATACAAAACGCATTTCCATATAAGTCATTCTGTGAATAAAAACACAAATAAAATTTCAAAACAAAGAAAATAAAGAAAAACTATTTTTCATCTGCATTCAGGCTCTACCAGTTCTTTCTCTGAAGATGGACAGAGCCTATCAACCTGAGTTCTACAGAATTGTCTTCAATCATTGTATTGCTGAGAATAGCTAAAATATTCATAATAGATCATCATACAATAGTATCATTACTGTGTACAACTTCTCCTGGTTCTGCTCAGTTCATTTTGCATCAGTTCATATAAGTCTTTCCAAGTTTTTCTGAGAGTATCCTGCTCATTATTTCTTAAAGCACAATAGTATTCCATCACGAACATATATATCACCTTGTCTAGCCATTCCCCAACTGAGGGACATCCCCTCAATTTCTACTTCTTTGCCACCACTACAAGAGCTGCTATAAATAGTTTTGTACACGTAGGTCCTTTTCCTTTTTATTTTTTATCTCTTTGGGATGCAGACTTACTTAGTAGTGGTATTGCTTGGTCAAAGGGTATACATGATTGTATAGCCCTTTAGGCATGGTTCCAAATTGCTCTCCAGAATGGTTGTATCAGTATACAACTTCACCAATAGTACATTAGTGTTTTAATTTTCTCACATCCCCTCCAATATTTGTCATTTCCTTTTCTGTCATTTTAGCCAACCTGGCAGGTGTAAGGTAGTAGCTCAGAGTTGTTCTAATTTACATTTCTCTTATCAATAGTAATTTAGAGCATTTTTTATGACTATAGATAGCTTTGATCACTTTGTCTGAAAACTATCTCTTCACATCCTTTGACCATTTATCAATTGAGTAATGGCTCTTATTTCTGTAAATTGGATTCAATTTTCTATGTGTTTGAAAAATGAATTCTTTATCAGAGAAACTCATTGTAGATTTTTTTTCATAGTAATGATTACAAACTCTGTATTTCCCTCCATCCTGTTTTCCCTTGTTTATTCTATTCTCTCTCCTTTTACCCTGTACATTTTGCTCCTGACTTTTACCCACCCCCTTCTATCAGCTCCATCCTACCTTCTTTTAACCCCTTCCCTTCCTACTTTCCTATATGATAAAATAGATTTCTACACCCAACTAAGTGTGTGTATTATTCCCTCTTTGAGCCAATTCCGATGAAAGTAAGGTTCACGTGCTCCTTTTCCCACTTCCCCCATTTTCCCCTCCACTCTAAAACCTCTTTCAGGCATCTCTTATGCCAGATAATTTATCCTATTCTACTACTTCCTTTCCCCTTCTCCCAGTGCATTCTTCTTCCTCATCCCTTAATCTTATTTTTTAAAATAATCATAGCATCACTTTCAACTCACACCTTTGCCTTCTTGTCTATGTATACTCCTAACTGCCCTAATAATGAGAAAGGTCTTAGGAGTTATAAATATCATTTTCCACATAGGAATATAAACAGTTTAACCTTGTCTTTGGTTATGATTTTTGTTTCCTATTTATCTTTTTATGCTTCTTTTGCACCTTGTATTTCAATGTAAAATTTTCTATTCAGGTCTGGTTTTTGGCATACTTGAAAGTCCTCCATTTCATTGAATATCCATTTTTTCCCCTGAAGGAAAAACTCAAATTTTTCTGGGTACAAGATTCTTGGTGATAATTCTAACTCTTCTGCCCTCCAGAATATCATATTCCCAGCTCTCTGACACTTTAATATAGAAGCTGCTAAATCTTGTGTTATCCTGACTATGGTACCACAATATTTGAATTTTTCTTTTTGGATGCTTACAGTACTTTCTTCTTGATCTGGAAGTTTGGAATTTGGTTATAATATTCCTGGAAGTTTTCATTTTAGGATCTCTTTCAGGAGGTGATTGGAGGATTCTTTCAATTTCTATTTTACCCTCTGGTTCTAAAATATCCTGGAAGTTTCTTTGATAATATTGGACTACTTTCAGGTAGTCCAATAATTCTTAAATTATTGCTCCTGGAACTATTTTCCAGGTCAGTTTTTTTTTTCAATTAGATATTTCACATTTTCTTCTATTTTCTCATTCTTTTGATTTTGTTTATGGTTTTTCCTTAGTTCTCAAAAAGGACTATGACATCAGAAAGATGATGTCATGACTTGCAAATTAATTGGATTTAAGCAAGGGAGAGCTGTGCAAAGTTACCAGCCTTACTTTCTCCTCTGGAGCCATTTGGGTCTAGTGTCTAGATATAGGTCAGGACAACTGGAGATGGCCCACAATGAAGTGGGAGACCTCAGCCTTTGTAAGCTAAGCTCTTTCCAAGTTCTCACTTTCACTGAGGCAATGCCCATTCAGTAATTGGAGCTATGAGTCAATAGATGGTCCCTTTAATCCAAAAAGGGGGGGGGGGAGATAAAGGAAGATTCTCAGGGTTTCTGGCCAAAAGAGAAACAATAACTATTTACTTTCACTCTGAACCATCAGGACCCAAAATATAACCATAAAGTGGTGCTTGGATAGGGACTGATTATTGGCCAATCCATGAGAACCAGAGTGAATTGGGTTTAAGGCATGGTCCTTAAGAAATGATTTGGAGAAGAAAACTGTAAACCACTCCAGTATCTCTGACAAGAAAATCCCAAATGAGGTCACAGAGTTGGACATGACTAAACAACAACATTATCACTATATACTGGCCCCAAGGGTTGCTTTTCTTGTTTTTTCCCCACTGTCCTTGAGAACTAGGCTTTCTTTTCACTGTGTGGGCAAAGTGGTATGAATGGCTATTGCCCTTGGTTTCAGATTTCTATGGAGTGTGCCAGAATTTAGTGCTCAACAGGTCATCTAGATACTAAAGCAATACCAGTGCATCCCCTATTCCAAGTGGTATAGGTACTTATAATTCCTGGATCCACCACATCTGAAGATCTAGGAGAACAACAAGAATGTGGTTTTAGAGATGGATAGAAAGTGTATAGTTCTATACAGGGGTTCATGACCTCTTTCCTTTTCCATTATATTAAATAAATCATATGATCTTGGGTTTATGAATATGGGTGGCATGAGAGAGATAGAATAAAGTGACCTGCTGACATTCTTCAGATTTAAGCAAAACAATACTCAAGCCACAAAATCCAAGAGTACTTAGGAAAGACCAGAAGGTTACAAGTGTTATATTAATTTGATACATACATACATATATATATATGTGTATGTATATATATATATATATATATATATATACTAACATGAAAAGCAATGTAGTATCCCAGACAAATACTGGACTTGGAGTCAAGAAACCTTTGCTAAAGTCCCACCCTTACACTCTAAATAGCTATGTGATCATGAACGAGTAACAAATTTTCAGACTTTCAGTTTCTTCATCTGTTAATAGGAATAAGACTGCATGCATTATGTATTTCAAGGGGTTATTGTGAGAACTGTGCTAAGTAAACTTTAAAGTAACATATAAATATGAGTTATCATCATCATCATTATTATCACCATCATTCAGGTCAGTACCTTTTTGGTCTTAAGAGTAGAAACATTTTCCTGAGACAGACTGATTCACTAGTTGAAGGTGGAAAGGGAAGATCGTGGAGTAGGTCATAAAATTCCAAACTCTCAAGATTTTCCCCCACAAAAGAGTTAAAATAGCACTTTAGGGTGAATAAAGTTTGGGTAAAGATAAATAAGAATAGGGGAATAACTGGGGTCTTCCAGAGACAATTTGAGAAGATTAGAAGAAAAATCCCAGGACAAGAAGAGTAAACACCTTCCCTTAGCCACCAGCTCTTAAACATCAAGCAGCAAGCCCTGGGGTTAGTTGGTTTGAGAAGCTGCATTGGCCCCAGCTACAGGAACTTTTACTCCCCCGCCCCATTTGTGAGGGGAGTTGGGCTTCCAAGCCTGGAGAGGTTGAGGCTAATAAGAAATGCCAGAGTCAGCTGCGAAAAGCGGAGGGAAAGAACTGGCCCACACCCACTGAGTGCAGAAGCAGTGGGGCAGAAAGCCCCTGTGTGGGGGCACTTTCGGAAGGTTGGAGGTTTGACTTTGGTTTGACGGTAGAGCAAAGAACTTAAGATCTGGGGCAAGAGTCACCATTTCCCACACCCCAGGGTTGGAGGT
This sequence comes from Petaurus breviceps papuanus, assembly GCF_028583685.1. Classification (NCBI taxonomy): domain Eukaryota; kingdom Metazoa; phylum Chordata; class Mammalia; order Diprotodontia; family Petauridae; genus Petaurus; species Petaurus breviceps. Next base: position 61,822,947 of record NW_027186296.1, on the reverse strand, counting down.
GATTACAAAAAGTAAGCTTTTACCACAAAAATTGCACAGGCAAAAGAGAAGGAATCCGTAGAAAGCTATTATGTGAATAGAGATGACTGGGGTTCATCTTCAGAGGAGGATACTGAAGTAAAGAAACTTCCAAAGAGTAACATCAAATGGTCACCTGCCCAAAAAGAATTCTTAGAAGATTTTTTTTTTCTGGAGGGGGGAAGTCATGGCAATTGGGGTTAAGTGACTTGCAAAAGGTTACACTGCTAGTTAAGTATGTCAAGTGTCTGAGGTCATATTTGAACTCAGGTCCTCCTGACTCTAGGGCCGGTGCTCCATTCACTGTACCACCTAGCCACCCCATAAAGTACAACCTTCTGGTTCCACTGGAGCTCAAACCCAGGACCTTCTGGATGTAAAGCAGAAGTGACATAGAAGATCTTTAAAAAGACTTTAAAAATCAAATGACAGAGATGGAGGTAAAACTAAAAAAATGAATAAAAATAAAAATAATCCAAGAAAAACAAGAAGGCTATGAAAGGAAAGTCAACCAGTTAGGAAAGGAGATCCAGAATATTTTTTTTGAGGGGGGAAGGCAATACAATTGAGGTTAAGTGATTTGCCTAAGGTCACACAGCTAGTAAGTGTGAAGTGTCTGAGACATGATTTGAACTCAGGTCCTCCTGATTCCATGGTTGGTGCTCTATTCACTGCACTGCCTACCTGCCCCTGGAGATCCAGAATCTAAAGGAAGAAAATGAAACCTTGAAAATTAGAATTGGGCAAAGTGAAGCCAGCAAAATTATAAGAGATCAAGAAATAATTAAACAAAATATGAATAATAAAAAATAGAAGAGAAAGTAAAACATCATATGAAAAAACAACAGATTTGGAGAATAGATCAAGATGAGAAAATATAAAAATAGTTGGGCTAACTGAAAGTTATGATTAAAAAAATGTTCTTGATACAATAACATAAGAAATAATTAAAGAAAATTGTCCTAAAGCATTAGAACGGGGGGGGGGGGGAGTAGAAATAGAAAAAAAAATCCATTAATCACCACTTAAAAGAGATCCTATGAGGAAAATTCATAGGAATATCATAGTCAAATTTTGAAACCCCCAGTTCAAGTATAAAATATTAAAAGCATCAAGATTAAAATAATTGAAATATAATGGTTCCACAATTAGACTCACACAAGACCTAGCAGCAGAGACATTGAAGGACCACAGGTCTTGGAACACAATACATCAAAAAGCAAAAGAACTGGGGCTCAGGCCAGAAAAAAAGCTAAGTATTATCCTGAGGGGAGGGGGGGGGAAGTCATTTGATAAATTCTAAGACTTTCAAGATTTTATTTTTAAAAAATCCTAAACTTAATAAGAGATTCAACATAGAGATTCAAGAACCAAGAGAAATATAAGGTACATACCAAAGACTGATTATAAGGGTTTCATAAGGAAAGGCTGTTTACTTTTTATATATGTAAAATGTATATCTAAGATTCTTATCAATCATTTGGTAGCTCATAAGAAAGATTGCAGTAAATCTGAGTATGACGTTAATTTAAAAAGTAAAACCATTTAGGAACAACTTAGATGAGTAATTATTTTATACAAATGAGGTGCAAGAGGAAGAATTGATACACAGGAATTAGATGAAGGAGGATGACTGGTATTTCTGGTAGCCTACTTTCATCAGGAGTGGGCTTAAGAGGGAACTATATATACATACATACATACATATATATATATTTAGAAGAGTCTAGATTTAGAAGAGTCTAAATTTAAAAAGTCTAAATTCAGAATAAATAAAATGGTAGGGGCATAGGGAGGGGAGAGAGGACAAGGGAGAGATCTTTAGATGGAAGAATGAGGGAATAGGCAAAAGGGTATAGAAGAGTGTTTAAATTTATGGGAATGGGAGGATAGGATAGGGGGGTAGGCAAGAAATAGGAGGGAAAGGTAGTGAGTTGAAGTAAAGTAGAGGAGGCAGGAAGGATAGGAAACAAGAGATATGCACACACATAAAAACAAAGACCAGGAGTAGAAAATGTTTGAGAAAGTATATGTGTATGTATATATCTATAGATGTAGAGAAACATATCTAAACTTCACTGTTGCCTTCTAGGGAGGAGGGAAAAAAAAGAACAGAGTAAAAAAGTACTCAGCAGAGAATGAAAAAACTCACAAGGAAGCAAAGAAAAGATAGATGATTCTCAGCACAATGAGTATTATTTTTCATACAACCTTTCTTGAAATGAAAATTTATTGTTACATATTTTGAATCCTCTCTTATGTTCTGCTATGCACACATGCTTTTTTTTCTTTCTTACTTTGTATTTAAGTTCCAATACTTAAGTGTATGATATGTTTTTGTTTCTTTTCTCTATTTTATATTTGTATTCTGGCCTTTGAGTCTAAAATAAAATTATTTTTAAAAATTTTTTTTAAATAATTGAAGGTTGACAACTGTTAGACACTTTCCAAACAGGAGGGGTGTGTCTCAGCATTAAAGACAATTTAGCAGAGCCAAGTACCAGAAGTGTTCTTTGTGAGGAAATCAGTCCCATTTCTCCAGGGACACAGGTTTTAATCCATTGTGGCCACACAGACTCAGAGCCCATCTGGCTCTCTAGACTTGGTCAACTTGTATGGAAGATCATGGGAAAAGGTGGAGCCTGAGAAACTTCCCAGTTCCATCTGGACCACTGACAGGTGTTAGGGTCCTTCTGCATACAAACCAAACATCATGGGAACTAAACTTCAGGAAAAAAACCAAAGATTTGCTCTCCCTGTTTTAAATGCTTTCCTAAGTTATGTTTATTGGTCCATTAATTATCAGTCTATGTCTTTTAACAGTCTCAGTACTACAGAAAGCTGTGGATGATTCCAATGTGACTTTTCAGGGTGATGAAAACAGCAAAGCTGCCCAGCTTTAGAAAGAAGCAGGCCATGTAACAAGGTTATAATGTAAAGCACTAAGTAATTAGCTAGGAGATTTACCTCCCTGTCTTAAAAGCATTTTTATTACTTAATCAATCACAAGCAATTTCTAAACAAGGCTGGGGTTTTACAGGGAGTCATAAATCTGTCCTGCTTGCTTCTAACAGAAAGAGCAGGAAAAACAGACATGACGTTCCAGAAGGGGTATTTTATCAATTAAAGAAAATTCAAGCTGAAATCAATGCGGGGCTGACAGGGGGGAGTCAGGGGTGGAAGGCAGGGAAGGGGACAAAATAGGCCCACAAGGGTCCTGGACATGATAAGGCAGCATCACAGGAAAGGAAGAGTTAAACTGGTGACATGACCTCCATTACTGGTCAAGACTCAATGCATGCTTCCTTTTCCACTCTCCTCTAATTCTAGTCAACAGAATAAGAAGAGAACATGTAAATTGGGCTACTTCTTGAAATAGATATTCTGAAAGATTTCATCCATAATAGGATTTAAATTTGGAAGGAATCTAAGAGATCCCCTTGTGCAGAGGTTCTTAATCTCTTTCGAATTTTTGACCTTTTGAGCATTTTGGTGAAGCCTACGGACCCTTTCTCAGAATAATATGATTACAAAGGAAAGGAAAGTTTAGTGAAAATAAAAATGTAATTTTTCCCATGCATAATCATAAAATGCCTGAAATCTATCCACTGATTCCTTGGGAGTCTGTGAGTATGAAATTAAGCATCACTAATCTAGCTCAATCTCCTCAATTTATAGATAAGGAAACTGAGGTCCAAAGAGGTAAAAAGATTTATACAAGTTCACATAGGAAAATGACAGAGCTAGGATTTGTACCTTGGGCTTCTAGCTCCAAACCCAGTCCTCTTTCCCACACACCATGTTGCTTCCTCCAATAGATGACATTTTATCAACCTAAGGATGTTTACCCAAATGGAATTTCCACTCACTCCCACCTACTTGCCAGTTCTCTCAATTGACCACCTGAAATGGACATGCCCAAACTAGCCTACTTCCCTCTAAATCTAGATTCAGTCTGGACATTGCACCATTCCATATGTACTATCAGGGAAGCCTAGTGACTGCCTTAGCCTAAAATCCTTGAGTATACAACCAACCATCATAGTGCTCATGTTAGGACCGTAATAACCTGTCTTTGTTCATGTTCACCCATCTCTTCTCAGTCTCTTCTATTCTTACTTAGCTTGAAAAAAACAATGTTATTCCCAAATTCTGTACAAAGTTTTTTAAAACCATTCCCTTCTACTCTGACCTCTTGTCCCACTAAGACTTACATGCTCAGTGCTAAACAATTCCATTGCCCTCTATTTTTTTTTCTTTGATGTGTCTTAGTTTTATCTTTCTTGGAAGCTGTTTGAGGTCTTGATGATGTATGTATGTGTTTTCCTATCTCCACAATGTCTAGTTCTCTGCTAGAGACATAATAGATATTTAATAAATTAATATTTATCAATATTAAGGATTGAAGTGAGGAGAACAAAACATATAAACTTGAAAGAAAAAAGTCCAATTTTTCCTTAGTCTAAATCTCCTAGTTTTTTATTGTTTTGGGTTTTTTTTTTAGTGGAGACGTGGAACATATTTAATCAAAAGACTAAATCTAAATATTACTCAAAATAAACTTGCAAATTTATTCAAAGTAACAGTCTTATAAGTTCCTAGATATAAAGGACTGTCGACCCCTACTTGCAGTGCCCTTTGGAAGTTGTGTTTCCCTCTTCCTGGAAATCCTGGAAAGGGGTCTATACTGTATATAACAAGTCCCTGTCCAGTCCTAGATTATAGATCCAGAGTGTCTAACAACCAAGGCTAGTAAACAATGAATGATTAAGAATACAAGATGTACTTCCCTTCCTCCTATCATGCCACTGTCTTCCCTCTCACACGTGACATAATACCTTGTTTTACAACTCTCAAAGAAACCTATCATGTAATATTGTATGTTATTAATATCTATGTTCCATTCTACTACTGAATTCTAAGATCTATAAGGGCAGACCATTTTTCTTAAGTAAACTCTATGTCTCTCCTAGCACCTGGGACAGTACTCTACAAATTGAAGATTCTTAATTCACAGGGAAATCCCAAAGCTCAATAAATTCAATGCAACTCAACTTAAAAAGTTGATGTCATTTCTATTTCATTTGTTCATATGCTTTGAACATATGCTTAGCATTCGCTATGTGCTAGCCACTGTGGTAGATATAGAAAAGAAAAAGACCTGGTGTCTACCCTCAAAGAGTTTACAATCTAGTAACTAATTGCTATCATGCAAGGCAGAACAAAGTAAAATACAAAGGAGAAAAAATGAGAAAGGGAGGGTTTATCAATGAGGCAGAATTTAAATGAGGCCATTCATCTTTTTTTTTTTCAGACTAGGTCTCCCTATGTCACCCAGGCTGAAAGAGTGGTAGTAGTCACATGCTCTACCACTGATCTACATGGGAACTGTGACCCACTCTATTTTTCACCAGAGCTGGCCTATCCCTCCCTAGGCAGCATAGTATCCCACCCCTACTCCCAGAAGCCCAGAATATTGGTGCCAGACAGTGCAGAAAGTTGATCGGCCTTCACCAAAAGCAGCTCAGAAATTCCAAGCTCAAGCAATCCACCAGCCTCAGCTTCTCCAGTAGCAGGATTAAAAATATGCACCACCATCCCCAGACACATCACCCTTCTGAAGAAAAATTAAGCCTCCAATAAACAAGAGTCACAGTAAATTATGTATGACCAAAAAAAAAGCCCACAAGGAAGAGTACAATAATATGCCAACTAAGCTTATAATTTAACTGAAATGGATATTTATAAAAATGTAAAATATTCACAATAGAACAAGAGAAATTAATCCAATTTCAGAAAAGAAATTTCCACAAGCCATAAATGAATTCCCAAAGAAAATAACCCCAGGCAAAGTAGGTTTACAAGTGAATCCTATCAAACATTCAAACAATAATTAATTCCAATATTACATAAATTATTTGCCAAAGTATAAAAAGAAGATATTCTACCACCTCTTTTAATGAGCCAAATATAACCTTAATACCCAAACCCAAGAGAATAAAGCAGAGAATGAAAACTATAGACCAATATATCTAAAAAACATTGATGCAAAAATATTGAATAAAATATTAGCATAGAGGCTATATTCAGTCAACAGTCAACTGACAAACATTTGTTAAATATTTACTATATCCCAGACACTGTGCTCAGTGTTAGGGATACAAAAAAAAAAAAATTAAAACAGCCCTTGCCTTCAAGGAACCTATATTCTGTTGGAGAAGATAACATGTAAATAGCTGGTTGTATCTATATACAGGGACATAGAGATTAGATAGAAGTAATTTGAAAGTAGGAAGGCATTACTTAGTAGCTGGATAGAGGACTCATACAGATAGTGAGAGTTGAGCTGAATCTTGCCGGAGGCTAAGGAGGTGTGGGGGAGAAGGCAGGGGAAAAAGGACTGCATATCCCACAGACATTGGGAAAGCCAGTGTAAAGCAGAGAAATGGGAGATGGAGTGTGGTATTCCAGGAACTACAAGTACACCAATGTAGCTGTATCTAAGTGCATGAAATGGAGGAAGATATGAAAAGAATGGAAAGGTAAGAAGGGTCCAGGTGATAAAGAGCTTTAAATGCCAAGTGGGGAACTTATACATGATCACAGAAGTAATAGAAAGTCCCTGGAGCTAATAAGCAGGAGAGCCACATCGGTAGTGGACCTATGCCACTGAAAAATCCCTTTGGCAATTATATAAACTATTTGGAAAAACAGGCCAAAAAGGAGACCTACACCAAATGCCTTTTATGATATAAATATGGTGCTGATACCTAACAGTCAGAGCAAAAACAAAGAAAGAAAACTATAGGCCAATTTCCCTAATTAATATTGATGCAAAAGTTTTAAATAAAATACTAGCAAGAAGATTATAGCCGTATATCATAAAGATCAGAGAGTATGACCAGGTAGGATTTCTACCAGGAATGCAAGACTGGTTCAATAGTAAGAAAACTATCAGCATAATTAACCATAGCAATAACAAAAAAAATCATATAGTTATTTCAATAGATGCAGAAAAAGCTTCTAATAAAACATAACACTTGTTCTTATTAAAAACACTAGAAGGCATAGGAATAAACAGAATTTTTCTTAAAATAATAAGTAGCATCTATATAAAATGATAAGCAAGCCTTATCTGTAATGACAATAAGCTAGAAGCCTTTTCAGGAAGATCAAGAGTGAAGCAAGGATGCCCACTATTACCACCAATATTATACCAGAAATGCTAGCTATATCAATAACAGAAGAAAAAGAAATTGAAAGATTAAGAATAGGCAACAAGGAAACAAAACCATCACTCTTTGCATATGATATGATGGTATAATTAGACAATTCTAAAAAATCAACTAAGAAACTAGGTGAAATACTTAACAACTTCAGCAAAGTTGTAGGATATAAAATAAAATCACATAAATCATCAACATTTTTATGTATTCCCAACAAAGTCCAGGAGGAAAAGATAGAAAGAGAAAATCCATTTAAAATAACTGCAGATAATATAAAATACTTGGGAGTCAACCTGCCACAATAAACCCAGGAACTATATGAACACGATTATAAAACACTTTTCATGCAAATAGAGTCAGATCTAAACAGTTAGAGCCATATTACTTGTTCATGGATAGACTGAGCCAATATAATAAAAATGACAATTCTACCTAAAATAATTTGCTTATTCAGTGCCATACCAAAAAAAATCCAAAAGAAATATTATATAGAGCTAGAAAAAAATAATAACAAAATTCATCTGGAAGAAAAAAAGGTCAAGAATATCAAGGGAATCAATGGAAAAAATGTGAAGGAAGTTGACTTAGCTGTTCCAGAACTTAAACTCTATTACGAAGTAGTCATCTTCAAAACAATCTGGTACTAGCTAAGAAATCTAGTGGTGGAATAGATTAGGAACACAACACACAGTAGCAAAAGACCATTGAAATCTAATGTTTGATAAACCCAAAGACCCAAGATTTAGGGACAAGAAATCACCCTTTGGAAAAAGTTGCTGGGAAAACTGGAAAGCAGTCTGGCAGAATTATTTATATATTTATTATTTATATACGTTCCATATACCAAGATAAAATCAAAATGGGTACATCATTTAGACATGACAGATGATATCATAAGTAAATTTGGGAATCATGGCATATTTTATCTGTCAGATTTATATATAAGGGAAGAATGTATGACCAAATGAGAGAGAACATTATAGGATGTAAAATGGATAATTCTGATTACATTAAATTAAACAAAACCAATACAGCCAAGATAAGAAAGGAAGTAAAATACTGGGGGTCACAAGGGGAGAATTTTACATGTTTCTCTGATAAAGGCCTTATTTCTCAAAGATATAGATTTGTAAGAATATGACAATCATGACATATAAGAACATGACAAATTAATAAATAATTGGAATATATAATAAATAACTAAATAATTTGACAACTACTAAATTGTCCAAAGATATAAACAAGCAATTTTCAGAAGAAATCAAGGCTACATATACTTATATGAAAAAATGCTGTAAATCACTATTGATTAGAGAAATGTAAAATAAAACAACTCTGAGATGCTACCTCACACCTATCAGATTAGCTAATATGACAGAAAAGAAAAATAATAAATGCTGAAGAGTATGTGGAAAAATAGGAACACTGATACATTCTGGTGAAATTGTGAACTGGTCCAACCATTCTGGAGAACAGTTTGGAACTATGCCAAAAGGGCTCTTTCTGTGGTGGTAAAACATTGGAAATTCTGGTGAATGCTCATCAGTTGGGAAACAGCTGAATAAGTTGTGGTATATGATTGAGATGGAATACTATTGTGCTATAAGAAATGACAAGCAGGATAGTCTCAGAAAAACCTGGGAAGACTTACATGAACTGATGAAAAGTGAAGCAGACAGAACCAGGAGAAAATTGCACATACTAACAATAATATTGTACAATGATCAACTGTGAATAACTTGGCTATTCTCAGCAATACAATGATATAAGAAAATTCCAAAAGACTCATGATGGAAAATGCTATTCACTTCCAGAGAAAGAACTGATGGAGTCTGAGTACACTAAAGTATCCTTTTTTAACTTTATTTTTTTGGTGGTTTTTTTGGGAGTATCTGTATTTTCTTTCACAAAATGACCAATATGAAAATACGTTTTGAATTACTACATATGTATAACATATCAAATTGCTCTCCTTCTCAATGAGGTGGGAGAGGAGTGAAGGTGGAAAAGAATTTTGAGCTCAAAATTTTTTTTAAAAATAAAAATTATTTTTAAATGTAATTTAAAAATAAAAGATAATTTTTTAATCTAAAAGAGAAATTTTAGCTGTTACAATAACACAATCAAAAGAAATTAAGGCAATAATTAGGCAAATAAGAAATAAAATTATTTCTTTGTTTTCAAGCTATATGATGGTTTGGAGAACCCTAGAGATTCAGTTAAAATAATAATTAAATAATTTATTTTAATAAAATATGGCATCAAATGAACCCAACAAAAATGATCAACCTTTTCCCATACTGCCAAAAGTCCATCAGAAAGTGGTAGTGAGTAAAGCTCTGGCCCCGGAGTCAGGAGGACCCGAGTTCATTTCTGGCCTCAGACACTTAACACCCGCACAAAAAACTAGCCGTGTAACCTTGGGCAAGTTACTTAACCCCAACTGCCCTCCAAAAGGCAAAAAAAAAAAAGTGATGGAGAAAGAAATTTCATTCAAAATAACTACAGAATAGATAAAATATCTGGAAATTTACCCACCAAGACACACAAGAATCATATGGTTAAAACTATAAAACACCAACAAAAATAAAGGAAGAAAAATAATTGGAGATATATATTAATTGTTCCTGATTAAGTCATGAAAATATAATAAAATTGCCATGCTGAATAAATTAATTTTTAAATTTAGTACCATACCAATCAAAGCAGCCAACACATTAACAAGGAAGGAGTTTGTGAATCTCAAAGAAAAAATGAAAAAAAAAGTAGAAATGAGGGTGGAATAGCAGTACCATATATTAAACCATACTACACATAGTTTGGATGACTGGGTAGAATGCCATTAGACAAAAACCACGAAAAAATTATAAAGCAGTCTGACAAAATAGATTTAAACAAACATTTCACACTATAAACCACAATTAGCTACAAAATGACATACAATTCAGTTTCTCTGCTTTCCTTCAAGTCTTAGATAAAAATTCTGCATTCATTAAGAAGCTTTTCCAGATCTTCCTTTAATTCTTTAGCTTTCTTTCTGTTGATTATCTTTAATTTATCCTGTATATCAGGTGTCCCAAAAGTCTTGCTGAAGTTTTATGCTGTTAAGGCTTAATAAAATTTGTACATAGTTGTTTGCATGTTTTTCTCCCATTGGACTGGGAGGTTCTTGAGAACAGAGACTATCTTTTGCCTTTCCTTATATCCACAGAACATATAATGGTCCCTGGCACATAGTGGGTACTTACATGCTTACTGAGTGAATGAATGAATGATAGAAACAGTGATATTAAAAAAAAGTCAATGAAACATTTAAAAATATAAAGAAGAAAGAGGAAGGGAATTCAGAAGGGGACATTTCATTACCATCATGTTCATTTTAATCTATACTTTAAAAATATAATAGCTCACAGTTTCAAGTACATCCTTTTTCTGTTCTCTGTACTAAAACATTCTTGTTTATTGGTACTTATTAAGTTCATAATAAAAAATAAAATTTAAATTTAAAAAGACAAGCCTGATATCATTAAAAATTTTTATAAACATTATGAAGTACTAAAATAAAATGGCCTTGTTGTAAAGTATGACTGTCTGGGAGGGGAAAAGGAGAGGGATATATAGAGAAATGTAAGCAATGTCAAAACTTAAGATAATCAATAAAATTGGTTTATATGAAAGGAAAAGTACCTGAATAAACTAAAAGTCTCTATTTAACAAAGGTGCACTTGTCAGTCACTCAACAAGCATGTATTTTAAGTACTTACTGTGTGTGAGGCACTGTCCTACATGGGGCCAGGGCACAGCCCTCATTAGACATATACAAGATCTATACAGATAAATGGGATGCAATCTCAATGGGAAGGCACTAGCAATAGGAGATGGAGGGGAAAAAGAAGCTCTTGCTGAAAGTGGGATTTGAGCTGCCTCTTGAAAGCCTAGGAAATCAGGGGGTAGAGGACAAGTGTAGACTTTAGCAGATCTCTCCTTGAGGGTGTTGAGTTTTATAGGCTTGAGTGATATCATTGGATATGAGAGGTTACTGTAAGGGTCTTGCTATAGGACCAAGGGTACTCATGCACATCCTGGGCAACTGCATCTTTATTTCATGCCATTTCTTCAGGGAAAATTTCTTTTGTCTCTTCTCACAATTATTCAATTCGATTCAACGAGCATTTATTAAGCCCCTATGATGTACAAGGCAATGTGCTATGTACTAGGAATACAAAGTTAATACAGGTAAATTCCTCCTCCTCTTGCCCTAAACAGCATTTTCTTCCACCTATAAGTCACTAGACTAATTTAACTTAACGTATCCTTCAACATTAAAGGCAGATTATTAACTATGTCTAACAATGATAAAATGACACAGATACAGTCAAACAAGAATCACCCACATCAGTTATATTAACTTTTCAGCTGAGTTGCCACAGGATGGCCACAGTTTCCAAGTATCTAAATAGTATGGTACCTGCTGACATGTAAACAGAACCAAGAATGCCACAGAAAATAATTACTTAATCTGTGCATCATTCTTTATATAGACCTTCTTTCAAAGAGATATAGTCAACTCATATCCAAAGTAAAGGAAGGGTGCTTTGGGGAATATTGGGCAGTAGAGGGAAGCCATCATCAAATGAAAAAATGGCTTCAATTTACCTATTAACTGAATGTTTTGTATAAGACTCTCATTGAGATTTACTACAAATGCAATATGATATCTACTCTTAGAACTGCCCCCAAGACAACTGAGTCTCTGTCAGTAAGAAAGACTGTGATGAACAAGCAAAATGTCTCAGGACTAGACGAGGCCAAATGATGTCCTCATTTTTAATAAAGGGAAGAGGATGAAATTTGGAAAACATAAGTCAATAAAGTTTGACATCAGTTCCTGGCACAGTTCTGGAGTCTATTCCAAAGGAACAGTTCTTGAGCATTTAGAGAGGGGATATAATGATCACCAGAAGTCAGCTCTGCTTCATCAAGAGAACGCCACACACACCAAACTTCAAATATTTTTCTGGAATCATTAGCCTAATAGATTTGGGAACTGCTATAGACATGATTTATCTAGATTTCTACAAAACATTTGACAATTTTTCATGTTATCCTTCCTTGCCCACAAGAATAGCCTCATACTTATCTTCTCCATAAGACGGACAGATGCATGTTAGATGTTAGATGGTGCATCATGTACCCCTTTTGCAGGCTGGTGAAGCCTATAAAACCCCCTCAAAATAATGTTTTTACATGCATATAGTAAGATATATAACATTAAAAAGTAAACCAACTATACTGAAATAGTTATCATTATATATATATACATATATATTTTTTAAACAAGTTCATAAACCCCAAGTTGAACCACTGCACCAGAAATAGCTGTATTTAATGGGGACTATCTATATTTAACCTACAGGATAATTCATTGTTCAATAATGAATATATCTATCTAATTTAAATTGAAATAGCTAGCACCTAGATGTGGAAGCTGTGGCCTCAAGGCCACATGTGACCCTCTAGGTCCTTGGGTACAGCCTTTTGACTGAGTCCCAGTTTTACCGAATAAATTCTTTTATTAAGGAGATTTGTTCTATGAAGTCTGGATTCAGTTAAAGGGCCACACTAGAGGACCTAGAGGTATATATGTGACCTCGAGGCCACAGGTTCCTCTCTCCTGAGCTAGCATATAAATCATATGGGATTATCAACAACATACAAACCTATGTATAATGATGTACATTTAATAAAAAATAGAATTGTTAACAATAATCCTAAACATATAAATCACATCATCATTCTGATAACAATGCTAAAACCAGCAGGGGCTGCCTAGACAAAAGAACATGTACTTCTAAACTCCTGGCAGGAGGAGAGACTGGAAAGAGAGGAAGAAACCTAGAGGGAGAAAGAAAAGAGAGAAAATGAGCAGAACTCACACAGTCATGTCTTTTCTACTTAGCTCAACTCCAGGAGAGCAAGTAAGGCCAAAAAAAAATTGACAGACTAGAGCCCTACTGAGACTCCAAAAGGAAAAGCAAGGAAAGAAGCAGAGATATCAGGCTCCTGCTTCCATTACAGACAAAATAAGTAAGACAGAGAATTAGAACAAAGCTTGTCTTCAGATCAAGCATAGTCCAGTGGATGTGGACAGTTTCATGGTGCAGTGGATAGAACATTGAGCCTGAAGTCAGGAAGACCTGAATTCAAATGTGACCTCAGACACTTACTAGCTGTGTGACACTGGACAAGTCACTTCACCTCCATTTCCCTTAGTTTTCTCATCTGTAAAATGGGGATAATAATATCACCAGTCTACCAGGGCTGTCATGAGGATCAGATGAGATAATAATTGTGAAGGGTTTAGCATAGTACCCAGCACTTAATAAGCACTATATAAATGTTAGTTATGTGTGTGTGTGTGTATATATATACATATACACTCATACACATATATATACACATATACATGATATATGTATGTATGTGTATTTATATGTATGTATATATGTATATTGTAGGTGTATGTATGTGTATATATATATACACACACACACACACATAATTTCTGGTCACTAGGGAAGAAAAGAGGAAAAGTAAATGTACATCTGCTAGGCATCACTCTCTAGAGGCCCACAAACAAAAAACAAAAAGAAGACTAGTTCAATGACCAAATTTCAGAAGCCCTGGCTACTACTTCTAAGTCAACTGAGGTCTCATGGTCAATCATGTATCCCTTCTCAGGTCCACCACCTTGGAGGTGATGCATGATGATACACATTGGAAGTTCTAAAACTAAAAAATCCATTCGGATGGGTATCTGACCTCCATTAAGTGAACAAAGGTTTATTCCCCACCCACACTCTTTAGGACCCACAGCATGGAACTGTGGGTCCTGCTCCTTGTCTATAATAGAGACACCTCTTCAGTTCTATGGGGGACATTTCCTACTGGAAGAAGCTAGCTAGGGGAGAAATTGATTCTTCTACTTTCCTCATCCCCATTCAAACAGCCAGAAGGCATTAGCCTTTAACTGATTTTGCAGGAGTCAAGAGAACTTGGACAGAAGATTTCACAAGGAACAGGAGAGTTTGGTGTCCTGTAAAACTTCAGTTCAGAAACTCTATAATACAAGTACAAGCCCCAGCTAAATAACATTTCGTGTGAAAAAGAGCTGACAGATTTTATGAACTAAAAACTCAAAATGAGGCCAAAAATGTGACATAGCAGGCAAAAAGACCTAGGCTGAATGAAGACAGGAGTGGTATCTAAAAAGGACGTGACAGTCCCGATGCATTTCAACTTACATCTCAAGAAGCATGTTGTCATGAGCTTTGCATTGACTGAAGGCCTTTGTTATCAAAGTCCTTTATTAGGAAGATAAATCCAAAGTACAGCACTCAGGATAGTGATGGCATGAGGGACTATGCTACGAAAAGATTAATTGAAATGGGAATGTTCGGCCTAGGAAGAGTAGATTTGATGAGAAAGCATGCGGGCAAGAGAATTGTCTCCAAGTACTTGAAGGGCTGTCACAAGGAAGAAAGATCCTTGTTTGGCTTGACCCCAAAGGACAATGTGGGGAAGTTGCAGAGAGTCCAATTGAGGATCAGTGTATGGAAAGACTTTGTAACAATTAGAGCTGTCCAGAAATGGAATGGACCACCTTGGGAGGCCAAGGGTTTGCCAAAGGTCTTCAAATGAATGCTGAGTGACATTTGTCAGGGATGTCTTAGAGAGGTCATGGGTGTTAAGACCTGGGTTGTTATCAGATAGTAGCCTCAGAGCTCCCTTCCAACTTGAATATTATGTCAATATTGTTAGCCCTATTTTCCTGATAAAAAGTAATATCAGAAATAGGGGTTCCTGTTACAGTTACTACCTTAGAAGAAAAGCAACACTTCATAGAGTACTTCAGGTACACATGAGAAACTAAGCACAAGAAGAAACTCTTTGCCTATATTTTCTATAATTCTAGCATTTTCTATAATACCATGAAAGAATAATTAAGAGAACTGCCAATTTCCAAAGAAAAACAGATGTGCCTGGCTAAGTCAACTAGATCTCCTCCCCCCCAAAAATGAATCAAACACAAGGAATTAGGACGTAGAGCTTCTCAATACAACTTTGGACTTTTTTTTTTCGCTTTTTGGAGGGCAATTGGGGTTAAGTGACTTGCCCAAGGTCACATGGCTAGTTTTTGTGTTAAGTGTCTGAGGCCAGATCCTAACCCAGGTCCTCCTGACTCCAGGGCCGGTGCTCTATTCACTGTGCCACCTAGCCTCCCCAAACTTTGGACTTTTTAATCACAATTTCTAGGACTGCTCCCTAAACTTGTTCATGTACAGAAAAAGCATTCTCTGCCTCAGAAGGACTGCATTTGGCCACTCTCAAAATCACCAGAAGTCTTCTCCTTTTTAAATCTATATTAAGTAGCTTATACATAATTACCAACCTTTTCACAAAGGAAATTTCCAAGTGCCCTCACCGAGGAGCAAACATTCCTTACACTTGTTTACTGCTCCCTCTTTCGTTTTTCTCATAATGGGCCAAGGAGTCCATTTACCTGCATGTTGCTGACAACGACACACAGAGAAAATAAAAACCAGGGGAAGGGTCTAGAATCAAATCCAGGTCCCCCACTAGACTATACTATCAGTTTTTCTGTGTGGAAAAAGAAAACACTCCTGAGGTAAATGGATAACTTATTAAAAATCTCCTGCCCCCACATCCCATATCCCATCACTTAACCAAGTCTCCGTTCCAAGATTTTTTTTTAGATAAATCCACCAGGGAGAAAATGAAGGTTTGGGAGCGAGTAAGAGGCTGAACAAGAAACCTATAGAATTCCTGAACTGAGACATTTCATGATGAGGCAGGCTGTGCTGTCTTCTTTCAGGTAACTTTAAAAAGTCATATTTCCTCTTTAATGAGGCTCGGCCTTCAAGTCTATGATGTGAATGAACTAGGCACTGTACAGTGACAATGCACCAGTTTCTCCCATTCCAATACCTAATAGGAACAAATGTGTAATTGCATAGTTCACTGACTTAACAGCTCTTAGTGCATTTGATGAATAGGCCCTTTATATTTTCGATTCATGGACTTTTACAGCACATAATGAAAGTCAGAAATGTGCTGTTTCATGGCGCAAAACTTGCCAGATGAGGACAAGCTACTTTCCAGGTGGGGTGGGAAACCATAGTGGGGAAACCTTAGAAAATCTTGCCATAATGGATTAGGCCTTTTGAAGCCACCATAGATCACTCAGATTCCATCTTTTTCTTTTTTTTTTCTTTTTTTTTTAAAGCAATCGGGGTTAAGTAACTTGCTCAAGGTTACACGGCCAGTTATTATTTCTGGGTGTTGTGCTGAGTATCTGAGCCCGGATTTGATCCAGGTCATCCAGACACTGGAGCCAGTGCTCTTACTCGCTGAGCCACCTGGCCTCCCCTTATTCCATCTTTTTCTTGTCAGCCAATATGGAGCTCCAGGAAGAAGGTCCAGCTGCCAAAAGCAGTATGGTCTTGCAAGCTAATCCATTAAGAGTGCAATCACATATAAAATGAATTGAGAGGGTTGGTGCTTCTAACACCCCCAGGTATGCTTTCTCCTTGTAGGTTAGGCTACCAAAGCCTTGGCAGAGCCATAGAATTGAACTGAAAGGATCCTTACAGCTCATCCAATCTATTCCCTCGTTTTATGTAGAGGAAAATTAAGAACCAGGCAGAGAAAGAGTTCACCTAGAGACAATAAGTGCCAGTGCTGGGACTCAAAAGGTCGAGTTTTATCTAGGTTCATATTTTTGTTTGTGAACCCCTGGCACTCAGCTGATACAGAGTCATCTTTAGTTATATAAATAGCACCTTTGCTGTTGTTGTTCAGACATTGTTCAGAGGTGTTGCAGTTGCTACCAACTCTTCAGGACCCCATTTAGAACTTCTCAGCAAAGATACTGGAATGGTTTGCCATTTCCTTCTCCAGCTCATTTTACAGATGAGGAAATTGAGACAAACAGGGTTAAATGACTTGCCTGGAGTTAGACAGCTAAAAAATATCTGAAGTTGGATTTGAACTCAGGAAACTCCTGACTCCAGGCCTGGCACTCTATCCACAGTACCATCTAACACCCTAGGAAAGCAGTGGGGAATATGTAGCCTTCAGGCCACATGTGGCCTTCAAGGTCCTCAACTGCAGCCCTTTGACTGAATCCAAACTTCACACAGAAAATTTGGTTTCAGTCAAAGGGCTGCCCTTGAGGATCCCCCGCCCCCTCCTGCCCTAGGCAGTAGTGAGTCCAGGGAAACTGACATGGGTGAATTTAGGCCTACCAATATTTTATTACACTCTCTCTCATGAAGGACAAATTACAGCAATGGAAAGAAAAAGTGAAGTAGCTTACCCTCTGACTAAGCATTTCAGTGTTTGTAGTTTGGACTCATCTTAACCAACCAAGAAGATACATGCAAAGAAATCACAGAGAGACTACAGGAGGATTACTGGAATAGTTTTACCTAGGAAGGTAAATAAATACATTTGAACAGTTAGAACAGGTAAATGATGATCAAGTATTGATTTATCTAATAATGGAGAGAAGAGACAAACGTCCCTAAAGAATCCCACTATCTCCGAGAATCACAGAGGGAGAGAGCAAAGAAGGGAAGACAAAAGGAGATCCTGGATGTGGTTTTATTTTGTTTTATTTCTTTTAGAGAGGGGAAAAAAGAAGAGAAGAGGCATAAATACAATTATGAAATAAATGAGGAAGAAGGGAACATAATATTTATTATAATTGAGTTGTACTAGAAAAATAGTACACAGACAGGTGGGTTAAGGGGTACCAGGCATGTCATGAATCTCACTTTCTGATCTAAACCAAAGGAGTGTTAGACACATGTACATGTACATGTATACACGCAGACAGAGTTTGATGCAGAAATTCATCAAATTGAAGAGGGAAATAGGGACAGGAAGGGGGAGTTAGAAGTGGGAGGGTAGAGATGGGGAGTGAAGATTCAGGAGTGAAACAAATTTCAATGACTGTAGGGTGGCTCATAAAGTTTGGATTGAAAAAAAAAGACAGAATCTAAGAACCAATGGTCTGAGACTAGGTTGGATGAAAAGAGAAGAGGTGGTGGAGTCTAGGTGGTGCAGTGAATAGAGCACCAACCCTGTAGTCAGGAGGACTGAGTTCAAATCCAGGCTCAGACACTTAAGCCTTGCTAGCCGAGTGACCTTGGGCAAGTCACCTAACTCCAATTGTCCTGCCCTCCCCCTCCAAAAAAGAAAGGAGGAGATGTGGAAGAGTGATAAAAATGTTCAGTCTTCTTCAGTTATGTCTGGCTCTCTGTTACCCCATTTGGGGTTTTCTTGGCAGAGATACTAGAATGGTTTGCCATTTTCTTTTCCAGCTTATTTTATTGATGAGGAAACTAAGGTGAACAGGGTTAAGTGACCTGCCCAAGGTCACATAACTAGTAAGTTTCTGATGACAGATTTGAATTCAGGGAGATAAGTTTTCCTGAATCCAGACCTGGCAGACCTATGCCACCTAGCCACTTCTAGGCCAAAGAGTAGGATCAAGTCATTTAGGGGCAGTTAGGTAGCACAGTGGCTAGAACATTGGGCCAGTAAAATAAAGATAATAATAGCACTTACTTTCCAGGGTTGTTGTGAGGATCAAATGAGATAATATTTGTAAAGCACTTAGCATAGTACCTAGCACACAGTAGGTACTATATAAATGCTAGATATTATTATAATGATGTATTAGAAATTACCAGTGTTGATCTTTTTTCCCTTTCTTTATCCACCTTCTTCTTCTTTGTGAAGAAGGGGGCAGAAAGCAAAGAGAAGAAAAATTTTTTAAATGTGATGAAAAGAAAAATACAACAATCTTAGAAATAAAACAGACAATATCTCAGGTTGCCATACATGGTTTCTGTAAGATAATGGGATCACAAATTAAGAGCAAGAATGAACCTTAGAGGCCAACACCCTCTCCTCTTTACATACAAGGAAAACATAACCAGGGAGGTTAAATTACTTGGCCAAAGGTCATGCTAGCAGTAAAACAGCAGCCATAGCTTTTCCCTGCATACAGCAATGCCAAAGAAGACGGACATCTGATTACCACATATAGGTTTCTTCCAATTCCCACTGAGCAGGCCTCAGTTTGAGCATCTCAGACAAGCAAAAAGAAAGACTCAAATCAGGCATTACCCTAAGTACACTAAGCTAAAACTGCTTCCCTGTGACACTGATTATTCTTTCTGTTATTATTTCATATAGCGAACTTAACATTTCAAAAGAAATAAAGGGATTCAAGGGGGTGCCACAGAAATGATCATGTTAGAGAAACAACTTGAATTAATATAGCATGTCAAGTTTCACAAGTTAAAAGATACTCAATACTTTCAAAAAGGGCCAAAGTCTCCATTAAATACCTCACAATTTTGCCTTTGCCCTTCTTCTTATAAATTATGCTGATGCTACTTCAAACAGTTATCAAGGGCTTATTTTGTCATTTTTCATCTTATAAACCCAAGGCCCAGCACATGGGTGCTGACCAGTGCCCACTTAGCAGAGCACTTGCCACATAGGATGAACTTAATAAATGCTTATTTATGACCTGGAGTTGAGTTCAATTTCTGTAGTAATTTTCCAATCATATTGTGTTCTATAACTGGACCTTCTCAATCCCTCACAATGCGAGGGAAGAAAGAGGATGGGGAAGGAAAAGGAGTAAAGGAAAAGGAGAAATGGAAGAGATGCTCACCTGGACCCCACCCCCCGGTTCTTGCTCTAGTCCTCTTCAGGGTATGACTGTGTGTGCATACACACATATATACATATAAACACATACATTTGCATGTATGTGTGTGTAAATATTTATAAATTTATTGGTATGTGTGTATAGACCTATATGTATCTATAAGTGTGTGTATGCGTTTTTCCCCCTTATACTCCTATGTCGATCTTGTACTTCTCCTCCATGGTGATCTTTAAATGACAGGTCCCCAGCCCCTACTGGGCATATCCTGCAGAAAAGAGAATGCTAAAATAATTTGTGCTAATGTAATAATTACTATTTTTGTGTCACTTCCAGAGGGTAATACATTTGCATTTAATAATAGTCTTCTCCAGGCAGCACCTTAACCCAAAGGCATAAATTTAAATGGTGAGACTTTCAGGCCTCACAGGACCCATAGGGTCACTCTTCCAATCACTCCATGTGTAGAATGTAAATGTTTAAGGAACTAAAATAAGAAAATTGAGGGACAAAGCAGAGAAAGGTGTCAGGGGCCTCCTTTTATAGGCAGGAGTTCCTTCCAGAACTAATCTGACTTTCAGGAGATGTCTGCTCCTGTTTCTCTTATAAGGGAAGATAAAATAATGATAGGTTGTATTTATGCAGAATTTTATAATTTACAAAATGGTTTCTTTATCAGCCCTGTGAGGTAAGTAGCCACATGGTATTTAAGTGACACACTAAACTAAAGATTGGAAAAACTGGTGCTCAAACTCAGATATTTCATTGTCATCAAGCCATAAAAATCCAGTATTTATTAAACCATTAGTAAGAGAGCTACCAAATGACCTCCTCACGATCAATCAATGACATTCATATGATACAATGGCTGCGTTTATTTGATTGTTGTGCTCCGGGTGGGGAGGGGGGGAAAGTTCACACAGTGACAGAGAAAATGGCAAAAAAAAAAAACTGAACTAAGCACTATGAGAGAATACAGTAAAAAGTGAATATACAGTCCTTGTCGTTGGCAAACTTTTCAAAATGTACCTTCAGATGAAAAAAGAAGGGAAGGAAAGGGAAGGCATATTTATTATTAAACACCTATTATGTGCCCGGTGCTGTACTAAGAATTCCACAAATATCTCATTTGATCCTCAAAATCACCCTGTGAGGTAGGTGTTATTCTTATCATTCCCATTTTACAGTAGAGGAAACTGAGGCAGACAAAGTGACTTGTCCAGGATTAGTAACTGAGGCCAGTTTTGAACTCAAGGCCTCCTGACTCTAGGCCCAGTGCTCTACCTAGCTTCTGTGACCTAGCAAAGTTTACTCCCTGAAAAATAGAAAGGTATATTGAAATAAGCAATGGAGATAACTGCAGCATCCCAAAGGTATGCACCCAGAAAGCGACAAGAGAGCTTTGGGGGACTTGTGAGCCAAATATAACAATATAAAATTTAATAGGACTAAATATAAATTCCTGCACTTGGTTTTAAAAAGAAAACTATAAATATACAGGATGGGAAAGCATCACTAGGTAACAATTTGTGAAAATGATCTGGAAGTTTTAGTGAATTGTAAGCTCAATATTTTTTCAATAGTGTGAAACAGTAGTCAAAAATCTAACATGATTTATTTTAAAATAGAACCTGTTGATATCATTGGTATAGGAAGGTTTCCATTAATAGAAGCATAGTTTCTAGAACTAGTAAGACAATAAATAGTCCTTCTTTACTGTGACCTGGTCTGACAAAATCTGAAACAGTGTTAGTATC
>NW_027186296.1:61733677-61796177 GCF_028583685.1 Petaurus breviceps papuanus | reverse complement strand
CTTCACCATATACTGCCAAGAGGGCCCATGACACTTGTAAAAAGATGGTTAAGAACCTAGAACTTAGAGTTTTTGATATGCATTCATGAACAGAGTAATGACACCAAAGTATTGAGATCAACATATATACAGTCATGTATTTCTATGTTACCTTTACTGATTATATGTGGTCCTTACCCAAAAATGTTCAACTAGATTTTGCTTTTGAGAGTAAGACAAAGTGGGGAATTGTTAAGGTGAAACTTAGTGTGATGGTATATAATGTGCTTTTCATTATAAAGTTTGGTGCAAATGATTTTAAAAGTATCTATTTAATAAAATTCATATTTCTACCTTCCATTAGAAAAGATAAATCAGAAAATGACTGTTTGTATGGCAAATGTAACCTCAATTTCAAGAATATCTACACAGAAGGTCTTATTTGCAGAATCTTCCTCTTTGCAGATAAAAGGGCCCCTGATTAAATTTAAGGAAACTCAAGTCACTCAAAATCATTAAATCTTGAGATAAGGAGAATAAACAAATGACTGTAAAAGTGATAACTATTTCTTCTGCCTCTCTCCAGCCTTTGAAATCATTGAAGTAGTTTCTCTTAGACTAAATTTCTTTTTTTAAAAATCATTCATTGACATTGCTTTCAATTAATCAAGTAACGGGAAAGCTTTTATTAAACACTTACTATGAGCCAGACATTGTGCTAAGCACTGGAGATAAAAATACAAAAGTGAGCCATTGCCTAACCTCAAGGAGTCAACATTTAATAGGATAAAACAACATATAATAAGTGTTGGGAAAGAAGTTTTGGTCTGGGAATTAGGAGAAGTATGGGAAAGGGAAGGCTATTAGCTTTTATATAGAACCTACTATGTGCCAGGCAACTGTGCTAAGTGATTTTTATCGATAGTGATTCACTGATTCTCACAAATAACCACAGAAAGGAAGTGCTATTATTATCTCCATTTTACAGTTGAGGAAACTGAGGCAAACAGAGGGTAAGTGACTTGCCCAGAGTCACACAACTAATGAGTCTAAAGGAAGATTTGGACTCAGGACTCTCTGAATCAAGATCCAATGCTCTACCCAATGTGCCACCAGTTTTCTCAGAGGGACAGTAAATTGATCCCTTTTGAGGATGGTTGACATGCACTTTCTGCAAGCAACAGCAGTATTAAATTGATTGGACAGAGATAAAGAAATGCATATATGGTTATTGTACAGTCATTTCAGTCATGTCTGACTCTTTGTGACCCCATTGGGTTGTTATTTTTTGGCAAAGATACTGGAGAGGTTTGCAATTTCCTTTTCCAGGTCGTTTTACAGATGAGGAAACTGAGACAAATAGGGTAAGTGATTTGCTCTGGGTCAAACAGATAGTAAGTTTCCGAGGCAAGATTTAAACTCAAGTCTTCCTGACTCCACGCCCAGCATTCTATCCACTGTACTGTCTAGCTGCCCCATATGCATTCTTATATATATATATATATATATATATATATATATATATATATATATATATGTATGTATGTATATGTCTATGTTGGTGGGGCTAGGTGAGTTTACACTCACTTCAAATGAAGGGAGTTCATTCCTAGGATTCATGTTTCTCTCTCCATAGGCTTTACCAACCCACCAAATTGGGCCATGACTCCAAAAAGGTTTTGAGCCCCTGTAATCTTTATAACTAGGCACTAGATGTTTACAAATTAGATAAAAGGGCTATAACTTAGAGGGGGAACAGGAGATAGAACTTTGCCAAGTTTTACCAAGTTTTCTTAAAGAGAGATTATAAATGTATACAAACTGAATCTTAACATGGTCCATCTTACGAAAAATAAAATCAAGAGGCTAATTTTCATTAAAGATGTAGTAGATAGGGAACCAGACTTAGATTCAAAAAGACCTGGGATCAAACCCTTCCTGACCTAGCTGGGTGACCCTGGGAAAATCACAACTCAATATGACCTCACAGTTCCTTTTAGCTCTAAATAAATGAACTTAAAGGTGATATCATAAGCAAATTATGGGAAGACAGAAAATTTTACCTGTTAGATCTATGAATAATGGAAAAGTTTATGACCAAACAAGGGATGGAGAAGATCAAAGAAAGTAAAATGCATATTTTTCATTACCTGAAATTAGTTTTTGTACAGACAAAACAAATATAGCCAAAATTAGAAGGAAAGCAAGAAACTGGGAGGGAGGGGGAAATTATAGTAAGTTTCTCTGGTAAAGATCTCATTTATCAAATATATAGATAACTGAGTCAAATTTATAATATGTCATTTTCCAATTGATAAATGGTCAAAGAATATGAACAGTTTTCAGAAGAAACCAAAGATATCAATAGATACATGAAAAAATGCTCTAAATAACTATTGATTAAAGAAATTCAAATTAAAACAGCGCTGAGGTACTACTTCACACCTCAATTTGGGAGCATGACAGAAAAGGAAAATGATAGACGCTGGAGGGCTCATGGAAAAAATCACAAACAACGGAATTGTGAACTGGTCCAACCATTCTGGAAAATAATTTGGAACTATGCCCAAAGGGTTATAGAATTGTGCATACCCTTTGACACATTGATATTGCTACTAGGCCTACAACTACTAGGTATCCCAAAGAGATCAAAGAAAAATGGAAAGGACCTATACATTCAAAAATATTTATAGCAGTTCTTTTTGTGGTGGCAAAGAATTGGAAATTGAGGGGATGCCCATAAAATGGAGAATGGCTCAACAAGTTGTGGTATATGGTTGTGATGGAATACTATTTTGCTATAAGAAATGACAAAACATATAGTTTCAGAAAAACTGGGGAAAAAATTATATAAATTTATGCAAAGTGAAGTGAACAGACCCAGTAGAATATTGTACACAGCATTATGGTGACGATGATCAACTATGAAAGACTTAACTACTCTGATCAAGACAGTGATCCAAGACAATTCCAATGGAACCATGATGAAAAATGCTATCCACTTCCAGAGAGAAGTACTGAACTCTGAGTATAAATTGAAGCATATCTTTTTTATACTTTGTTTATGTGTCTTGCCTCCTCTTGTTTTGTTTTGGTTTTGCTATATGGCTAATGTGGAAATATGTTTTGGGTGATTTAACATGTATAATTTATGTCATATTATTTGCTTTTGGAGTCTGTGGAGAGGAAAGGGAGAAAGAGAATCTGTAACTTAATTTTTTAAAAAATTAAAAGTAAAATAAAGTTTAGCACATACCCTATCCCCCAATAGTCCTATATTTCAAAAAGAGAACATTAAATTTACTTACATCATCCTGTTGTGGAAGACTGAGTTCATAGGATCACAAATTTAGAACTATAAGTGTCATCTATTCAATTTTCTCATTTTACAGATGAGGAAATTGAGACCAAAAATTAGTAAGAAGACTTTCCCAAGGTCACAAAGTTAATGTGTAGCAGAACCAAAAAAGACTTTCAAAATATATTCAAAACTTGCTCTAGAATGAGAGGAACTTGGGTCCAATGCCATCCCTCAAGCTCCCTACCTGTATGAGCTTGGGCAAATCACTTGTCACTTGACCTTCCTGTTCCTTAGTCTCTTTATAGATAAAGAGTTTGGAATGAATTACCTTGAAGGTCCTTTCCAGCTCTGGGTCTACGATATGATGATAGTATAAAACTAATGAGCCAAGGTTTCCACTGGTACAGCTGCTTAGCAAAGAAAACTATAATGACTAAGAACCAGTAAATATTCACTAAGAATACATCATGACAAAGTAAAACCATACCCTTGTTTTTATCTTATGATTAGTCTATTAGGCCACACACATGTGACGTCTTTGTTAAGGTCCCTCTTGATAAACCTGTGAACAAAATAGTGAAACCTGGGCATCACCATCGTGGTCATTATCATCACCACCAGTGTTTATAGAGAGCTTTAAGGTTTGCAAAGCACTTTAAAAGCATTATCTCATCTAATCCTCAACTCTAGAGGTAGGTGTTATTATTACCCCCATTTACGGAGAAAGAAACCTAGATGGAGTTTTAAGTGATTTGCCCAAGGCTGCACAGTTAATAAGTATCTCAGGTCAGATTCGAATGAAAGTCTTCCTGAGTCCTGACTCCAGATTCAGAGCTCTATCCACTGTACCACCTAGCTGCCTAGAAGATTTCACAGCTGAATTTTGTATCTGGTAGAACAAACATTCCCAAAGAGTTGTTGACTAGTGGGTTAATGTCAACATAGAAAGAATGGTTTGATGCAAAGCCTCTGGGCTCTTTACATTTGCACCACTGACTTAGATAGAGATGTACAAATCTAGGTGAGATAGCTAATAGGGGGATGTCTTTTGATTTGTGTGTAAATTGGATTTGAGACAGAGTTGCAAGAAGTCCTCAGCCTCACTCTCTCCTTCAGAGTCATCACAGTCCAGGGGTAGGACAGAATCAAGGTGGCTGGTGATGACTCAAGATGTAGTGGATCACTTGGCATCTTTGATGTCTAACCAAGTCCTAAGCACTGCACAGAGCCTGCTTCAGCTGCCATCATGGCCTTTGGAACGAATTGTTCTCATCTGCCCATTTCACCAGGGAAAGTCTTCATATGCTTGGGGTGGACACCACCCTAACCCACCAATGGGTTTGAGACCTCCTGGTTACACTCAACCTGGTTTAGCCATCTGCGAAAACACTTTACTGGTGTGTGGACACTGGCCATACTACAGCTTCTAGGAGCCACAGGTGAGAGTTGGGTGGAACAGGTGGATACCAAAGATGGAAAAGGGCTGAAAAGGGCTCGGCAGACATCATACCAGAGGTACTAGTCTTCCCTTGGTGACAGAATTCAGAATCAAAATTTTCTTGATGGACTAGACCAGAGCCTTCCAGAATCTACTGGCTGAGGACCAAATCAAGCCTACCACTGCTTTTGTAGAGTCCTACAGCTAAGAATGGTTTTAACATTTTTTTAAAAAGATGAAACTTTATTTAAAAATGTAAAATTCATCCTTGGCTTGTGGGTCATGCAAAAAACAGAAAGTTGACTATCCTTTACAGACCTTCCCTCCACATCCCAGGTTTAGACCAATGCCCTAAAATCAGCAAGATTCAATTTAACAGGAATCAAGTACAATACTACATTTAGGGTTAAAGAGTTACTAACAAAAAAAAATCCACTGATGAAACAGTTGTTTTGTTTTTGTTTTCTAAGTGTTTAATACTGGTGAGAAAAACCCCACTGATCAGCAGACCATCCAAAGATATTCACGTTCGTTGCAACGAAGGAATCCTGACTTGGCAGCAGTTCTTATTAAAAAGGCCTGGGGTAGAGAGAGGGGGTTAGTTTACCACACACTCAACATGAGCTAACAGTTTCACTCTGGTGCTAAGAATGTTAATACCATCTTAGGCTGTGTTAATAGAAGTAGGGTGTCCAGAGAAATGGAGGTGATAATCTCGTTGTACTCTGTTCAAGTCAGGCTATGTCTGCATTATGACAAACCAGAATATATTCAGAGGAGAGTAAGCAGACTATTGAGGGGTCTGGAAGCTTTATCACATGAGAAAATGTAAAAAGAAACCAGGCATACTTAACCTAGAGAAAAGAAGACTGACGGTAAGTCTTAATAGTGATGTTTGAATTTTTAAAGAACTGTCATGGGATAGGCCTCAAAGATTCTATTATTCTAGAGATTAGATTTATATGATCTTTGAGTAGATTGTAGGAGGCAGATTTCAATAACTTTTTCAATAAAGGATTTTATTTTACTCTTGGAGTTGCAAATCATCCCACAAAAAAAAAAAAAGACTAGGATTCTATAATGAGTAGGAAGATCAGCATAACTGGGAGGAGTCAAGCAGAAACTAACTGACCTGTCAGGAACATTATACAAGGTATTGTTTCTCTGGGGAAGAGGTGAGATCAATGTGTTAATCAATAAATCAAAAAGCATTTATTAAGCTTCTACTATGTACCAGACATTATGTCAGGCACCAGGGACACAAACCAAAAAAGTCCCTGCCCTCATTCTCATAAGTAGATTAAGACCCCAAGTTCCTAAATTTATTCCTCCAAACTCCTCAGTCACAACAAACCAAGTCATACATTGTTAATGACATTCTGAAGTCCAAGCATGAAAATGACATCCCTGAGTCTGCACTCTAAACATAGCCTATCACATGGTAGGTGACTCTTATACCAACATCAAACATACCAGCAGTTTGTCAGAAATTGTCCCTGTCGATTCTATGCCAGCTGGGTAGGAAGGACCTCAATGAATTATATAAAGGCTAAGATTTTTGTTCATGTTAACTTTTTACAGCCAAGATGTCAGCTGTCACAAATGTTTACCACCATGTGCCTTAAGCATCCTGGTTGACTAAGGAAATATTTAAGATCTATTCACCAAAAACATAAAACAAAATAAAGAAATCCACTTCCTTGAGTTTGAAATAGCTGGAGGGCAGGGAAGGAGAAGCTGAGAGAAGAACAGGGCAGGAGGTAACCATAAATGGAACTGGGAAGATAGGATATCTGGTGTGAATGGGGCAATAATTGGGACACATCCAAAGAAAAAACTACAAGCAAGCCACTTTAAATCTCTCAACTTTGGTTTTCTCATCTACAAAAGGAGGGGACTGGATTCAGTGGCCTCCACTGCCCCTTCTAGCTCCAAATCTATGTTTCTATAAGAGCAATAATAGAGGAAAGGACCAGACAACAAACACTTGAAGTGTATATAGCTGCCATGCCTAAAGGAGATGGGCACACTTCATCCACTCCAGAGAACTGGCACAGAAAGTTGCTCCTCATATCTGCCCTGTCTTTGCCTATCCTGCCTCAGGTGATGCCCTACTTAGTACAGTAAAGATGATAGAACAACAGGGAAGGGAGGAGGTGACAAGGCAGAAGGCATAAGAAACAGTCCAGAAAAGTTTATTGCCTTTTCATCTGTTCTTCACGACACCTGGTTGTAGATCCTGACCAAACCAAAGCCAACTCCAAGTCTAGATAAAGGTCAATTTGAGTCATAGGCAGTATTTCTCTGAGAACCAGACCCAAAAGTATACAAACTTCTACATAAGAAGTAGAATACCACAAGGGCAATAATAATCTTTTTATTCTATAATCTCATACTTATTGCCCTGAAAGCTTCCCAATACTACATGGGTAGTATTTTTGTTTTATACTAAGTTCATCCTTATATATTTAGAGTTCTTCAGCAACGAATGAGATATTATATATACAAATGTAAGAGTATCTTTGTCAAGCTTCTAATAAAAGCATTTTGGATCCAAACACTACTCCACTTGTTATTTTTGCTTTCAGAAACCTAAATATGAGTAAATGAACCAAGGCAGGGCTCAGAGAAACCTGAGGGCACCACATACAGGAGAGGAATATAAGTGAAAGGGCACAAGGGGACTAAATACATGTGTGGAAGGGAAAATATGATATGGTGAAAAGAGAACTGGATTTGGAGTCAGAGACCTGAGCTCAAGTACTAGGTCCACTGGGCAAGTCATAATTACTCTTTGCCTCCATTTCTCCTTTTCTAAAATAGGCATAAAAATACTCATACTTTCTCCCCACTCAAAAATTGGACTCTGCCCTGGGAACCACTTTGGGTTCTGAGAGGTGACGCCTAGTCTTAACTTGACTAAAACCAATACCACCTCACATCCAGGCTACCTGCTCCAAGCCATTCTTTGATGCCAATAAACAGCTCCCCTCCTCCACATACAGACACATACACTTTCAAGCTCCCTCTATATGTTGTCTTCCCCAACTAGAAAGTAAACTCAAGGGCAGGGACTATCTGACTTGTTTATATTTGTACCCCCAAGGACTTTACCCAAAGCCTAGCATATAGTAAACAATAAATGTTTAATGGATAGATGGATGGATGGATGCATGAATGGATGGATGGATGGATGGATGGATGGATGGATGCATGGATGGATGGATGGATGGATGGATGGATAGATGGATGGATGGATGGATGGATAGATACATGGATGCATGGATGAATGGATGGATGGATGGGTGGGTGGGTGGGTGAGTGGATGGATGGATGGGTGGGTGGGTGGGTGAGTGGATGGATGGATGGGTGGGTGGGTGGGTGAGTGGATGGATCTCAATCAATTAATCAATAAACATTTATTAAACATTTACTATGTCCCAGGTTCTGTAGAGGGGATACAAAAGAGGCAAAAGGCAGCCCCCGCTCCAAATGAACTTATAGTCTAATGAGAGAGGCAACATGCAAACAAATACAGTAGGTCCTCATTACTCATGGATTCTGCATTTATGAATGCATGTACTCCTTAAAATTTATTTGTAACACCAAAAACAATACTCAAGAATACTTTTGCACACTCACTTTTGCTCAGAGCAGCAGAAAATATGAACCTACCATTTCCCAGGTAAGCTCTACGTAGACAGCTTCTGCCTTTTTGTTTCAGCTCTCGAACTATAAACAATAATCCTTTTTAGCATCTATTTAGTGACAACTTTTTTTTCATTTTTGTGCTTTTTGTTGGCAATTTCACTGTTTTAAAAAAGTTACAGGTATAATACTGAAGTACTGACATGTTCCTAAGCAGAAAAGGCAGAAAATATATGTGTTAGATAAACTTCACTGAAGCATGAGTTAGAGTGCTGTTGGCTGTGAGTTTAATGTTAATGAATGAACAGTACAGTACATCCAGAAAAAGGAAGAGGAAATTTGCCGATCTGCATGTCCAGCAGCTTTGGAATGTGTTAAAGTAAATGTAATTAGAAAGGTTCACAGGAACCTAACAGTATATTTCCCCTAGAAGCAATGGCTCAGTATTCACTAATTCAGTGTTTATAGTGACTTCATAGAACACAACTAATGTTATGAATTATAAGAATCAATTGTATATACAAAGCAAGCTATAAATGAGAGAAATACGAAACAATTAACAGAGAGAATGCATTAGAATTAAGAGGGAATGGGAAAACCCTACTGTAAAAGATGGAATTTTAGTTGTAACTTTAAGGAAGCCTGTAAAGTCAGTAGGTACAGTTGAGGAAGGAGAGCATTCCAGGCATGAAGAACAGCTGGAGAAAATGCATGGAGACAGGGATAGAGTGTCTTGTTTGTGAAACAGCCAGAAGGCCAGTATCACTGGCTCCAAGAGTAAGTATCAAAGAGTAAGTTGTAAAACTGGAAAGGTTATGAAGAGTTTTGAATACTAAGTAAAGTATTTTGTATGTGATCCCGGAAGCAATAGGTATTATAGTTTATTGATGGGGGGGGGGGGGAGCAGTGTGACATGGTCACTACCTGTATTTCAGAAAAATCACTTTGGTGCTGAATGAAGAATGGATTTGAGTGGGGAGACACTGGAGGCTGGCAAATACACCAGCAGACTACTGCTAGCTATCTGTCTATCCATCTATTCATCTTTCTATCTACCATACTACCTACCCTGCAGATTTGTTGTGAGGATTAAATTAAATAATACATGAAAAACACTTTTTAAAATAATAAAACAATTTATAATTATTACTACATCACAATCTTGCTTAAGGTCATTCTTACTTCATCAGGGAGTTAGAAGGCTGGTTTTTCATCTAATAGTGATTTTTCTAATATGACAAGGTCTATACTCTTATTTCTGGCTTGAAGGTATGATTTACCATTCATGTCTCTCATTGGGAGCTGAGAAACATTACCATTCTTCCTACTTATTTGGTGAGTAGTGACAGTTGAAATTGGGATCATAATGGGGAAAAAGAAAGAAATTAATTCCACTAGTCCCATAAATACACTCCATTCATTCCAGACATTAGTTATAATAATCCTTGCCCTACAACTGTAGTTGAAAATAAAAACTGAAAAAATAATAAAAACCACAAGCTGTAGTAAAACATAAGTATATATGTGTGTATGCATGTGTGTATATGTGTATGTACGTGTACACATATACATATATACATACACAAATATGTAGATATGCAGGGATATATCTCAAGCCAATCTAATGCAGTAACATAATCACAGGGTCCTATATCCAAGACATGCCAAGTAGCCTATGAGGGTTCTTTCTTCTTCTGATAATGAGATATCAAAACATTTTAGTTCAAGAGGCAGTAACTATATGCCAGATACTTTGCTAAGCAATAAGGATATTTTAAAAATGAAGAAACAGTGGTTTCCTCAGGGAGTTTACCTTCTACTTGAGGGTGATAACTATAACATATATTATCTCATTGGAACATCACAATGACCCTGCTCAGTGATACAAGTATTATTCCCATTTTACAGCTAGAGAAACTGAGATACTAAGAGATCAGTGACTTTCAGAAGTGACTTTTCCATAAGCACATAGCCAATAAATGTCAAATATGGTATTTGAATATAGGTCTTCCTGACTCTGAGGCCAATACTCTTATCAACAATATGATGCTAGACACATGAAATAAATAACTTACATTTAGAGCTACCATAGAGGGGTTTTAAAAATTCAATCACTCAACCATATATATTTATCCATCTATTGAGTAGGAACTACTAGATAACATTCTGGTAGCAAGAAAGAAATGGATCATTGGTCGATCGTTGTCCTAAGTTAATTTTAATTCTAATTTCTAATTGTTCTAAGCTAATTCTGAGGGTTGTAAAAGTCAAGTCAGTATGTCAACAAGCATTCATTAAATACTCATTACATGCATTACTCATTACTGCTAGCTTGAGAAAACAAATATAAACAAAAAGAAAAATATCCCATGCCCTCAAATAGCTTACATTTTAAGTGGTAGATAGGGGCTGGCAACAAGCATTTATCAAGCACTTACTATATGCCAGGCACTATGCTAAGTGCTGGAGATGCAAAGAAAGGCAAGAGCAAGGTCCCTACCCTCAAGAAACTCACATTCTAATGACGAGAGACAACTTGCAAAAAAAAATGTCTTTACTCAATATACAAAAAAAAATATACATGGAGTAAACGGAAGTTAATCTCTTTAAGTAGGCACTAGGAATGGAGGGGGGGACCAAGAAAGGTCTCCTATATAAGTTGAGATTTTAGTCTTGAAGGAAACCATGAAAACCAAGAAATAGAGGTAAATTGGAAGAACATTCTAGGCATGGGAGATAGCCAATGAAAAGGCAGAGTCAAGAGAAGTGTCATGTAAGAGTGACACCATGAAGGTTGGGGTTGCCAAATATTAGAATGAAGGGGTAGCTAGGTGGTGGGATGGATAGAGTGCCAGGCTTGGAGTCAGAAAAACCTGAGTTCAAATCCAGCCTCAGGATCCTGGGCAAGTCACTTAACCCTGTTTGCCTCAGTTTCTTCATCTGCAAAATAAGTATAGAAGGAAATGGCAAACCACTCTAGTATCTTTGCCAAGAAAACTCCAAAAGGAGTCACAAAGAGTTGGGCATGAATGGAAACAACCAAACAACAACAAAGAATGAAGGGAGGAGAGCAAAATGTAAGTAGGAAAGAAAAGTTAGAAAGGGTCAGATTGTGAAGCATTTTAAGTGCCAGAGAGGATTTTTATGTATTCCTGAAAGTAATAGAGAGGCAGTAGAGTTTATTGAGTAGTGGGGTATCATGTTTATACCTATGCTTTTAGAAAATTATTTTGGTAGGTAAGACGAGGATGGATTGAGGTGGGGAGAGACATGATAGGGAAAACAATTAAAAGGCTACTGCAGTAGACTATGCATGAGGTGATGAGGGCCAATACCAGGATGATGGCATTTGAGTGAACCAAAGGGTTAGATGTTATAAAGATAGAAATGCCAAGCTTTGTCTATACAGGGAGTATGGCAGCAACTGGCATGGCAAATAAAGACTCTAATATTTAATTCAGCAAACATCCATCAAGTGTCTATTGTATTCACAGCATTGTTCTAGAAGTTGGGGAACTTAAAATAAAAAACAACAGGTTCTGCCATCAATGTTGGGAGAGGAACTTAGAAAAATATAATGGGCACAAATGATACAAGGTAGAATGTGATAGGTGCAAAAGAAAGCCATGTTTATTATGAAAAATCTGAGGAATTTTCTTTCAATTTATGTGAATTCCCACCTCATCCAAGCCAGACTCAGATGTTCCCATTTCTACAGAAAAAATAGCTGTAGCAGGAAGCTCTATACCCCCCAACACACTGGAGCAAGTAGAAGAAAGAGAGATTTGAGGTGAGTATCATGTGGCTACAGCTCCATTTCCTCTCCTTCACTCCAAAATAGACCACACAAAACAAGTACAACTAGTCAGGGTAGGGTCTTGTTAAATCAGACACAGGCAGGGCTCTAGCTCCTATGCGCAAAATAGACTTATTAGAA
This sequence comes from Petaurus breviceps papuanus, assembly GCF_028583685.1. Taxonomy (NCBI): domain Eukaryota; kingdom Metazoa; phylum Chordata; class Mammalia; order Diprotodontia; family Petauridae; genus Petaurus; species Petaurus breviceps. Next base: position 61,783,874 of record NW_027186296.1, on the reverse strand, counting down.
AATCAACACTTTAAAGATCACAGATGAAAAATTAGCTATGACTGATTATCTCCCTTCTGGTGCAGCTGCTATGTCCCTATATGAGTTGCTCAAGTCATAATGTTTTGGATAAAGCAAGGGGAGGAAAAAAAATCTGTCTCTGGTTCAAGTCTCAATCTTCTTGGGCCCCACATACACAAACAACATATATAGAACCAAATCTAAGGTTTATTTCTCTATTCCTCTGAACTATATAATAAACCTAAAATGAAGAGTTATTCTATGTCAAGGCTGACCAGCCCATGGCCCTTGGGCTCTTCAGGACTTTATTACAAGTCTTGGAGGAGGGTCCACTTATGGAAAGGCATGGAGAGAGGAGAAAAATGTTTTAAAACCTAAAGAAATTAGGTACTCGGATTTGTAGAGTTATTGCAAGTCTTCCCTAATGGTATCAGTGAATCCTGGTACCTACTCCTTGTTCAGAAGGGTCATCCTTGGATCAGGTGTTTTGGGGCAAACCTGCAATCCTAGCTACCAGAGAGGCTGATATTGGCAGATCTTTGGGGCTCAGGGTGGTCTTAGCTACAGTGATTTATGCTGATCAGATGTTCATAATAAGTTTAACATTAATATTGTGAGTCTACAAGGTTGCCTAAGGAAGACTGAACCAGTCCAGGTCAGAAACAGAGCCTTTAACTTCTTGCTGGGCAAAACCAGTCTTTTAAAAAAATACAAAATAACATCTCCTAAGAACTTGTGAATTCCATTTTTTAAATATTCCTCCAAAGCAAGGTAATCAGTTTCCGCCAGATAACTAAGATACAAAAGTATTGCCTACAATTGGCAAACTTTAGACTTTTTGGAAATAATCTCTATGCCTGGAGAGCTAAAAATTTGGTTTTTATGATTATTTTTATGATCACTTCTGGGATGGGGGAAAAAAACACTAAACATGAATTTCACTAGATTTTTCCAGTAGCAGTATTAAGATTGTTCCAAGCCAAATATAGTGCATTCCTATCCCTCTAGTGGTCATATCAAACATTTGTAGGTAACTGGTTGGAGTGAGAGTTATAGATTACTTAATACATAACAGTCAAGGTCGGGCCTTGAATAAATAGGCCTCAATCTATGTATTCAACCTTATCTTCAACTACTGCTAACCATTTCTCATCAACAAGAATAGAACTTCATGGCCTCATTCATAGACACATTCTTATCTGTAGCATATTAATCTCTAGCAGGTCTCTTCTACCCTTAGACTATACACTCCTTGATGGCAGGGACTAAATCTTATTTATCTGTGTATCACACCCAGCACTTGTAACATAAAAATTCTTATGTATGCACATTACCATCACCACTGAGACAGGACAAAGTAAATCTTTCAATGTTGGACTAAACCTAATACTTATCTTTGTATTTCTAGTATTGAGCACAATGCCTGGAATATAATGGGTGGATTCTAGCAGAAGCTTAGAATAAAAATAAACTCTCTACTCTAGACAGGCTAGTTTTCTCTCTACACTACAAAAATGTCCCCCTCTCTTTCCAAATCCTTCCCATTCTTTAAAATTTACCTCTTCCATGAAAGCTTCCCTGATGAATTCAGTCCTCATTAAAATCACATCACCAGATTAGAAATCTCAGTTCCATAAGAGATGGTCATTATTGTCCACTTATTTTGGCATAATTATATGCTACATTCTTATTTTTTTTCATATTTATATATCTTGCAGATAAGTTCCACAAACAGGAGCCAGTTGTGTCTTAAGTGTTGTTCATAACATCATAGCATTGTAAGAGATAAACCAAACTTTTGCTTCCACAGAAAATATGTCATGTACCAGAAAATCTTGTATTTTCTAGGGAAGGCAGGAAAAAGAAAGGATTAGAGAGAAAAAAATCTTGGGAATGTTGATTAACACTTCATAAAATATCTAAAGGTGAACAACTCCTTCCTTATACTTTGGATCAAATCCCCAACTCTAACGGCCAAAGAATTCCATTCCACAATCATATTTTGAATGTTAGGACTCTTCTTAAGTTAATGGTGAAGGAAACTTAAACATCCTGATTTGGGACTCTTATCAATTGAGGGAATTACTTTAAAAGAATTTATGACATGTCATTCTATAAAGAAATGTGAGCAGGAATGGAGACCCACGTGGAGGTGGGGCTTAGGTGTTTTTCAGATAGGCTATGAACCCTGACCTGCCTAGACCTTGGGAAGCAGGAAGAAAATTCTAATTGGAAAGAGTGCATAAAAAGGTTTACATTTGTCTGAATAAGCATTCATTCAGAAGAATGAATGTAAAATAAATAAAATGAGAACTTTCCTGGCTTCATGAGTATTGTTCTCTCTAGAGTGAGCACACTTCTCACAGCATTATGGATAGAAGGCTAGCCTTGGAGTCAGGAAAACAGGGGTTCAAGTCCTCCTGTCAAATGCTAGTTGTGATCTTAGTGAAGACACAATCTCTTAGAACCCCTACACAATTTTCTAAAACTCTAAGTTGCAGGGCTGTTGCTGACATATATCTGTGAAAGTCTCCACACTGGGAGCTCACCACGTTGATTTAATCACTGGCCTGAAAATGCTCCTTTCCCTCTCTCTCCACTCCTCCAAAGACACCAGATTTGGCGATTTACCCATTTCTTGAATAAGGATAAAATCTCCCTTCTTTCCCTCAATGAACCTTAATCTAACTCCCCTTTAACTCTACTTTTAAAAAAAATAGTGTCTGCTGCTTCTTGCCCATTTTAGATCATCTCCCTTTTGTCCTCAGCTCAATTTTGCAACTGATATTGAAAGATAAAGTGGAGATACCTATCCTCCCCTCAGTCTAGGTTTCAGAAGGAACACAAATCTTCAAAGTAATCACCAGAACCTTGCTTATATTTTTCCCCGTTGCAATTCAGTTATTTACATATTAAAGTGGTTATTAGAGGAGAGAATTCACGGATGCAGATTTGACATTCAGATGTCAGCTTCTCCATAAATAAGGTCAACTGTGATGAGGACACATGTTAGTCTCCAATTACAGTCTCTTAATGTCTAAATGATGCTAATGGGAGGCATCTACCACCACCATCTGGGCTCATAAAAAAGAGATACTGATCAGTGCCAACCTAGTAGATTTTTTCCTTTGTCTTTTCACAACTTTTTGGCTCCTAAGGAATGTATATTCTCCATTTGACTCCATAGAATAGTTCAGCAGTCAGGAAAGACAGGCCTCTTAAAAATTTCCTTGAAGCCTTGTCAACACAGTCATATACTAGGCCATGTCAACCGCAATCGCCCAGATTTTTACAGATCCAGAGGAAGCATCTATTCAAGGAAAGTAAACCAGAAAATGAGACAGCTTGGACTGACTACAAGAACTTGGGACTCAGGGATTGTTTCCCTAGCCAGGGTCATAGATAATAGAATGTTATGATAGAACTGGGAAGAATGTGAGAAATGCATCATCTGGTTCAAATCCTTCATTTTATAGAAGAGAAAGCTGAAATATAGAGACTGTAACTTCACCAAGATCACACAGCTGGTTAGTGGCAAAAAAAAAAAAAAACCAAGGCTATAACTTAGGTGTCCTGACTTTTCTAGAATGGCGTGCTGTGTAGTACTTGAAAGAGAAGTAGCCTGAATATCAGGGGAGGTGGATTTTGGTGTTAGTAGAAGGAAAATTGACTCTGCAGTTGGATAACCTGGGTTAAAAATCTTGCTACTAATGATTACTTCCTATGTGATTTGGAGCAAATCATTCTATCTCCTTAAGCCAGAGTTTCCTCTTCTATAAAATGAGGAGGTAGAACACAAGGACTTTTGGTGTCCCTTTTAATTCTAAATCTATGATTCTATAATTCTAAATTCAATGTTGTTGACAAGAGAATGCTGCCTCCTCAATTCAATCACACCTTCCTGGCTGGAGAGCTCAGTGAGGAAAGAGGAATGGGTAAGGTCCGTTCTAAAGAACAAGAAGGGAACTCATTGGCATTATACTACAACCAGGAAGGGCTCATCAGGTAAATTCATAAGCCCTGAGCAAAAGTTTTTCAAGAGGAAAATTTAACTTCCTTCTATGGCCCCATTTATGTTGTTCAGTTGTGTCCAACTCTCAGTGACATCATTGTGGGGTTTTCTTGGCAAAGATACTGCAGTGGTTTGTCATTTCCTTCTTCAGCTCATTTTACATATAGGGAAACTGAGGCAAATGGGGTTAAGTAATTTGCCCAGGGTCACACAGCTAGTAAGTATGTGAGGCCAGATTTGAACTCCTGAAGATGAGTCTTACTGATTCCAATCACAGTGCTCTATTCATTGCACCACCTAACTGCCCACCCGGGATAGAACATAATAGAGATTACTAGGACCTGAATATTAAATAGATTCAAGAGAAAATTCCAGAAGCCCCTAGCAGATGGGAAACTACGGGATCATAGACTCACAACCAGAAGGGACTTCAAAGTTCACCTGATCCAAATATAGAAATATATTGCAATAGAAAGAGGGCTGAATTGGGGACCAGGTGGATAAGGATAGAGTCTAGACCTTCCTACCTGAGGAAACTTTCTACCAATGCAGGTGAGCACCTTCTCCACAACTGTTAGTCTTATACAGGTGCCTAGGACACTGAAAGATTAGGTGACTTGCACAGGGTCACACAGCCAATATGTATGAAAGGCAGGGTTTTTACACAGATTTTCCTGGCTTTCAGGCTGGCTCCATATCCACTCAACAAGGCTATCTCTCAGAAGCCAGAGGAGCAAGAACAGATCCTGGCTCTTCTCTTATTGTCTGTGTAATGGGCAATTACCGTAACCTATGTCAACCTCAGTTTCTTCAACTGTAAAATGAGTAACGGAGTTCAAATGTGACCTCAGACACTTATTAGCTGTGTGACCCTGAGCAAATCACTTAACCCCAATTGCCTCCAAAAAAGGTAGAAAAACAGGGAAGTTTCTAACACATATGTTCGGCAGTGTTAGAAACGTCCCTGTTTTTCTAACTATTAAGTTTTGTTTAGGGGCATCTTGGAATAATGGCTTGAGATCTGACCTTGAAGTCAAACTAAGGTTTAAGGGCCTCCTTTGACACAGAGTGGCTTTGTGACCCCAAGAAATTCACTCTTGCTCTTAGTGACCTAAGTGACCTCTTTTTTTTTCTTTTTTTCTTTTCTTTTCTGCTTTGGAAGCAATCAGGGTTAAGTGACCTATGTAGGGTCACACAGCTAGTAAGCGTCTGAGGCCACATTTGAACTTGGGTCTTCTTGTCTCCAGAGCCAGTGCCCTATCTACTGTGCCACTTAACTGCCCCCTAAGCAAGTCTCTTAAGACTATAAGTTTCAGAAAAGGTGCTGACCTGAACTGGTAGAAGTTCCCCATCAAGAGTTCACCTCACCAATAAAATCATAGGTATGGTCAAAAAAAAATATGCCAAGAATTGTGAGAAGACAATTCCCATGGAATTGTTCATAGCTATGTCATTACATTCCTATCTCTGAAACCTACTGTCATATCTCCTACTTTTGGAGAATTTTGAGGGGTGCACTGAGCCCTAAACACCATTATGAGTGGATTCATGCATGGATCATTCCCATGAACATATGACATGCCCTTGAATATAGCTCTGCAAATTTTTGTCTATGAGTACGTATCTACATGTTGTGGGCAATCACGTTGGTCTTTGTTGACCCCAGTGTTTATTTAGTCCAGTGTCTGGCACAAAGGAAACGATAAATACATAAAAATAAATTGTTGCTTAATCCAAAGAGGCATAGAGGTACATACCACAAACCTGTGGTATGCTCCCTGGATCATCTCCCTTCAGCTGCCCCTAATTTTCACAGTCCTTTCCCTTCCTTCGCCTAGAAACCACATATTCCTGGAAGTGCCCAGATTTTTTCACCTACAATGACTCCCATGAGAGCAGTGACAGGATCTAAGCAGTGGGAAGGGATAGAGGTGAGGGCTATAGGGATATAGGCAGTCTATGTTTGCTTGTTTTGGCTCAGAATTGCCTACAGATAGCCTGTAGTGAGTAGAAAGGAGGTAAGCCCCAGGACGTAAATAACAGGATGAAAGTCAACATCTATGGGAAGCCAAGATTTCAAAAAGCAAATAATTTTACACATATGTGTGTATGTATATATATATGTGTGTGTATATGTGTTATATAAATATATGTGTGTGTATACACACGTGTGTGTATTTGTGGCTAATGTTAGCGATGGTGTGGGGGGAGAGAAAAAAGAAATTTACATAACTATTGTATATAAAAGGAATAATAAGTTGTACATAATAGATTTGCAGCTTCATGTGCAATCATCCATTTTATTATGTACTATGTTATCAAAATGCTTCTTTTATTCCATAGATTAAAAATAAAAAATTTTAAAGCATATGATGGGAAGGGATATGTCAATGAGTTTTGATGGTTTTGCGTTTTTTAAACTATGGGTTAAGTGAAATATTATGCTTAGGTTAAACTAAAGCCAGTTATCATTCTGGATTTTTTTCTTAATATTGTTGTTCTTTTAGTAGAGACAGAAGAAAGTTAATGCTGTTTCCATCCCCCTGAGATTATCTCCAATTTATTCTTGTACATATCTTATTAGTTGTTTGGATGTTATGTCCCCCATTAGATTATGAACAAACTGTTTTTGTCTTTCCTTGTATCCCTAGACCTTAGCACAGTGCAGGCAAATAGTATAGACACTTAATAAATTCTTGTCAACTTGACTTGTTGACTTGAACCTGAGGGTATGAGATAGAATCAACCTTGTTTGTCCCCATGGCTACAGAAAGCAAATTTTGCTAACTCTACAGTGTGATTGATTGAGCCCAAGATGCTCTATTGGATATACCTTGAGGGCAGGATTGTTTGGGTTTTGACTTCGTTTTCTCTTTGTATTTCAAGCCTCAAGTACCTGACACGTAATAAGCTCTTAATAAATGCTTGCTGATTGACTGCTTGTTTTGCAATCACAGAATTTATAGCTCTAGGATCTATGTGGCAGTCCTGGCTATGTTAACAAATATTAAATAGAAATTTTATATGGTTAAATAAACCTCAGCCAAAGATACTCTATTCTCTCAGATCATCACTGAACGCCCTGGGCCTAACAAATGTGTTTGCTATAGAAAGCCCTTGTTCTATGAAAAAAGCAAGGTACTAGGAAACAGGGGCTTTAATATCATCTGTCACTGACTTGCAGGATCTGCTTATGGACAAAACTGATCTCATTATCTTGCCCTAAAACCTACCACTCTCTTTGGTGCTTTCTTCTTCTATCTAGGGTGCCACCATCCTTCCAGTCACCCTGGTTCAGAACCTTTTAGACTCCTCACTCCCAGTCACTCCACTTATCTAATCAATTGTGAAATCTTGTCATTTCTACCTCCTAAACATCTCTCACACCCACTCCCTTGTCTCTCACTCCCATAGCTACCAGGATAGGTCCTCATCACCTCTCATCTAGACTAAACAATACAGCCCATTTGGTCTCTGCACCTCAGGTCTCTCCCTACTCCAATCCATCTTCCATTCAGGGGTGAGGAACCTGCAGCCTCGAGGTCACATGTGGCCTTCTAGGTCGTCAGGTGTGGCCTTTTGACTGAGTCCTAGTTTTACAGAACAAATCCTTTTATCAAGGGGGTTTGTTCTGTGAAGTTTGGATCACGTTGAGGCCACATGTGGTCTCCCCAGAGTTGTGTGGGGAAGCATAGCTGGCTGAATTTCTCCATTCACCCTCCATATGGTAAATAGTCTATGTCCTACCTAGAGCCTAGGTTTGGGCTGCTCCATTCATGATTCCTTTCCTGAGTAACAATTTCTAGATGGAAGTGTGCAAGCAGCCTTGTGACTTCCCAAAGGTCTGAATGCTTATTACCTGTGTAGGTATTTGGCCTGGGAAGTCTGCAATGTAGCAGTTACAGCATCTGCAAGAGTGGCATGGAAAGATAGTCACTCAAGGAAAAAGTGAAGAAAACAGTTACCAAGTGAAACTTCACAAAGACCCTGCAGAGAATTAAAGTCTGTTAGGATCTGAAGTGCAAGGAATTAGGAATTTTCGTAGTGTCACACTTGTAACCTAAACGTCTTTCTCATTATCATTGTACTTTTAATTGGACACCTTGTGACTTCATAGAACAGTGTGCCCTATGTTGTTTTGGGGGGAGGGGAAAAGAGGTGAATTATATCAACTGTTCTTGCTACACTACCTTGTAAATAATTTTGCCAAAAGTCAGTTGTCTACTTGTTAACATTAATGAGAAATACATTAGTGAGGGCTCAGGAGATAAAGTATTAGGAGAAAGTCACAGGGTTACCACAGAACCCAAGATAAGTCACCACTCTGAGGACCCAGTCTTCAAGTTTGAATGCAAGTTAGGGTTATATCTCAGAGAGGATGTTACACTATGGGTACATACTTAGTACTTAAATGTTGTTATTTGAGTGATTCTAGGAAAGTAGCTCTAGTATCCTTATCTGAAAAAATTAGAAAGTTCTATTATATGAATTTTAAGCTCTCTTCCAGATAAGAGGCTGTTTGTTATCATGGACAAAGTTTGGTGTTTTGAAGGAGGAGAACCCTGACTTTCACATAGTTTCTACCTCATCAGGCAATTATAAAAATCAAATGAGATGTGTACATAAAGTGCTATGCAGGCCTTAAGGTACTATAAACATAGCAACTATTATTAACCCAGGCATACATAATATTTTGTGATACATCAATAAGCATGTTACACCATGAATGGACCATTAAACCACATTTTCTTCTTTCTTAAATCATGAAATCAGAAGCTAAGAGCTGCAAAGAACCTCAGAGACAATTCATTTTGACCTATACCTAAAAAGTAAATCTTTCTACAACATACCCAGTAAACCCTTTTCAGTCTCTGCTTAAAGACCTACAATGAGACCCACCTCAAGCCTAAATCTGCCTGTAGTCAATTCGTCTACCCATCACTCCTAATTTTGCCATCTTCAGTCAAGCAGAACAGGTCTAATCCAATGTTCACAGCACAGACCTTTAAGTACTGGAAGATGGTCATTATGTGTTTTGGAAGTCTCTTCTCCAACTCAAACATCTGTTATTCCTTCCACAATTCTTCATATGATAGCTTTCAAACCCTTAGCTATCTTGATCATCCTCTTCTGGACATGATCCAGCTTGTCTACAGTTTTCCTAAAATGTACATAATGGAATTTTGCATAATAGAATAACGGAGTCTCAGGAGTTGAAGGGACCTTAGAGATTGGTCATCCAGCTAAACATTCACTTTACAGATGACAAAACTGAGACCTAGAGAAGGATTGTTATTTGTACAAGTTCACCACAGCTGGTGGAAAAGACAGAATTAGAAACTAGGTCTCCTAGTGTCTAATCCAATATGATGTTCTCACTATAGCCTTCCTGAGAATTTTGATGAAGATACATGCCTTGTGTGAACTACAACAAGGCCCACTCCCCCTCAAACCAATCCCCATATATATTGCTGAAACAAGGCAACTTCAAAGAAACATTCGATCCCTTGGAGTTAAATGAAAGACTGTGCTGATCTAATACATTGCCAAAACCCATCACATCAGCAGCAAAGTACAAAGTGCTATTGAAAAAAATAAAGATTATGTAGCAAGGGCTTCTTGAGAATGAACTAACAGAAAAAGAAAACTCACAGATGAATCTTCATTGGTGCTACAGATCTCAAATGTTGCCTGTGCCAAACTGAAGGAAAGTTAAGCTTCCAAATCAATTGTCAGCCATTTAACAGAGAAAAAAGACGATAGCTCCATGGGAGTCACTCACTGATTCAGAAAGCAACTGACATCTTTTGATGCTCTTCTAACTAAAGAGGAAGGCTAAAATATAGGAGTGAGGAAAAAGTGTATATGATTGTTTTTTCCTCACTAGAAGTTTAAGACCTGATCTTCATATTTTTTTTTGCTTTTTGGAGGGTAATTGGGTTTAAGCAACTTGCCCAAGGTCACATGGCTAGTTTACTTGTTAAGTATTTGAGGTCAGATTTGAACTCAGGTCCTCCTGACTCCAGGGCTCTATTCACTGTGCCACCTAGCCACCCCATTATCTTCATATTCTTGAACCAAGTTCTTAATTATATTTTAGTGATTTACTACTGTTCCTTCCCACCCACCACTCCCCAACAATCCAGTTCCAAATTCTAGGGTTAAAGTTCTTGCCCACCATTTTTCTTGTATATTCCAGCCCTTATCTTTTATCTGAATTAGACTAAAAAAAAGCAAGAAGAAAGAAAATTAAAGAAAGAGAAAAGAAGAAAGAAAACAAGAGGAGAGAGCAGCAGTGGAAAGCATATTAAATGTAGAGTTAGAATCCATGTTTTTGATACCTACTAACTGTGTGATATTGAGCCTGTTAATAAGTCTATAAAATAAGGAAGATGATATTTGTACTATTTACTTCCTAGAGTAAGGATCTAATGAGATAGTATGTAAAAGTTTATATGCCCATTTCTTATTTACTCTGACCATAGCTATCCCTTATTCAAAAAATTTAATAACTCCCATTGACCCTAATACAAATCCTTAGTCTAGCATTTAATGTCATTCGCAACCATCCATATGGTTCCCATTCCCATCCACCTGCTAGAACTACCTGATAAGGTTCTTGTGAGAGTTATGGCTAACAAATGTATGTGAGAAAGCTGAGTAACCATAAAGTGTTACATAAAGGTAAATTGCTTTGTTGATGTTGATAAGTTTTGATGAGCAGGAGGAGGAGGGGAAGAAGCAGCAGGAAGAAAAGGTTTCTAAAAGCTTTACCAGTGGAACCACTTAAATTGCATTTTTTTAAAATTCTTCTCTCAACTTTTTCTCCTTTTCACAGTTATTACAGATTCTGAACATGTCACTCCCCTATTCAAAAATCTTCAATGGTTGCTTATTGCCTCTAGGATAAAATTTAAAAATCTTCAATTTACATTTAAAGTTCTATCTATACCCACCCACTTTCCTAGCATTATTGCCTATTACTACTCTCCTTCACCCACTCTCTGTTCCAGTAAAAGGCCTGCCAAGTATTTTCCATACACTCCCAGTTCCATGCCCATGTGCTACCTCCTACATGAAGCCTTTCCTGATCTCTCCACCCCCAGTTTTTATTTTTTATAGTAATCTATTTCTCTTTCTCTCTCCCTTTAAATAACTTTGTATAGCTTTGTAAATATTTCGTATTCATTTATCTATATACAGGGTTTATCATTCTTTTTTTAAATCAGACATAGTCGCTCTCTTGATGGAACTTACAGTTCCATTAAATTCAGGTGATAGGAGGCACAAAAAAAGATATGTAATAATACATTATAACTGTATCAAGTAGCAAGTGCTTTTTGAGGTTTGGAAAGAAGGAGGGTAATTTACCTGTTGGGAGGAATCAGGGGAAGAAGTAACATTTGACATTTGAGTTTGGTTTTAACATGGGCAACCTAGAGAATGAAGGAAGGAGTGTACCTCCATTCATAGGGACAAATAAGCAAAGGCACAAAGTAAGAGAATATTGGGGGTTAGAAAGTAGTTCAGTTCAAATTAAGGTACAGGGGACAGGGAGGATCTTAGTATGATCCACAACTAGAAACGTAGGGTAGCATGAAATTATGGAAGGCAGTATGGATATCAATCCAAAAGTTCAGATATTGTCAAATAGTTAGATTTTTCTTATTACGTAGATTAAGTATCAGGACGATTGCCTAAGTTTTTCGATTTTCAAGTGCATACACTTTGAATCAAGGAAGAATTAGCATCATATTTTAGATATTTCTGCTTTTCCTCATCAAGCTTTCCATCCCTGATCTGGCAAATTTCCAGTGCCAAATGATAGTGTTTGTATAATTTTCAATATCAATCATTTTGATCTAGAGACTTACCAACTCAAAAGCCACCATCTTTAACCTGATTCCGAATAGCTTTTTCTAGAGTTCCCCCTTATAAAACATATTCTTCCTGTTATTTTCCCCTATTCTCTACTTCCCTCTTCCCAACTATTGCTCATAACCTATGCTTATGTGCATAATTAATTTTCTGTTGGTATTTATCACATTAATTATGAATACTAATGGTGTAGTGCAGTGATTCCCAACTTTTTTTGTTCCACAAACCCCTTTCAACAACAAAAATAAATTGTGAAATCCCAAGGTAATTTAAGTGACTACCTATAATATTCTTTCATATTTATTCATTAAGTGCTGATACCTACAATGATAACTTTTGCTCTGTCCCTAAAGTGCTAAATTAAAATTTATGACAATAACAATAATAATAAATAATGTCTAAATTTATATAATGCCTACTATGTGTTAAGCACTGTGCTAAGCACTTTACAAATATTGTCGCATTTGATACTCAAAACAACCCTGGGAAGTTAAGTGTTTTTATAATCTCCATTTGATATATGAGGAAACTGAGACAGAGGTTAAGTGACTTGCCCAGGATCACTCAGCTAGCGTCTGAAGCTGGATTTCAGTTCAGGTCTTCCTGATTCTAGGCCTAGCAGGCTATCCTTTGTGTTACCTAAAATTTTCTATAAAATAAAATACCATATGTGTTATGAAAACTCTAAACAACAATTTTAAATGCTAATTATAAAATAATTGTGATCATTTTATGTAGGAAATTACATAATAATTAAAAGAAATATTCCAGTAAAATCTCATATGTATACTATGACCTGCAAAACTTCATATTGCTCTGGTTAATTGTAAGAACAAAAAGAATAACATTTTAATTTAATCACAAATTATCTCATTTTTAATGTTATTATAAGTAGTTTCATTGCATTTTCTGGTCCATGAGCCTCCCATTGCATTGTAGCTCCACCTGAATCACCGCACTTGCCCAGGCTACCCTCCACAGTGATGTCTTACTAATGGTCACTCCATCCCTGGCTCAAAGTCCCCTCTTCCTCCTTACATCTCTCATAGCATTTTGTTGGCCTCTCCTTTACGATTAACACATTGTGCCTCTCTGCATATACTTCACATTGCTCTTGCTTACTGTATCATTAATGATACTTGCAGCTGCTTTGGAGGTGTAAGACCAGTAACACCAGCACACAGAAGAGCTGCTAGCACAGGTTCTTTGATCTGCTTTTCTAAAGGAAAGACAGCTTCAAAGGGGTCAACAATCTTACTTTCATTAAACAGTGCAGACAGATAAATACAGAGTAGTGAGTATACAAGAAAGAACCCAACAGACAGGGCTCCAGCTGTCTCAACAAAATAATACATACATAATCACCAGACCAGGAAGCACCAATGTCTGGGTTTACAAAAGGGGGGAGGCTTAACAACAGCTAACCAGAGCCTCATGTGACCAAATCACAAAGGTTGAAGATTCTTCCCATGAGTGAGCCCCAAAGCAAAATACCAACCTCCCAGAATATATATAATTTGGACTAATAGGCTCAGAGTCAGAAGGCATCAGAACTCTGCCCCCTCACCCCCCCCACCCAGTGACTCAGTGCCTAATTGGCTCAGTATTAAAAGGTGTGAAAGCCTTCCTGCAAGCAAGCCTCCAGGTAAGCAAGCTTCCCCCCCAAGCAAGCTCTTCCCCCAAAGCAATATAATCTCCGTGAGGGCTATGTGACTCAGGATGTATCACAGCTGTGAACTGGACTAGAGCTCAAAGCAGCAAGACATTGTACCTTTAGACCTGGGAACATGGCCCCAGTCCCAAAGGGAAAAAAGGGTACATGTGGTAACATAAGCCTGTTAATGGATGAGGAAGATCTTATATTCCATTTACCCTACATCTACATAACTTATATCTCCTCCCCTGGATTATAAGTCTCTTGCTGACAACTAATTTGTTTTAATTCATCTTTGCTTCTCCAATGTCTTTCATGTTAAAGACACTGTGGGGGCGGAGTCAAGATGGCCGAGTAGAAGCAGGACCTCCCCACTGCTCTAGCTTCCACCTTCCCCAATCCATGTAAAAAGGGGACTCTAAACAAACTGTGGAGCTACAGAACCCACAGAATGACACATAGAAGCTAACCTCCCACTTAGGACAGCCCGGCAGGCCAGCAGGAATCGGCCAGCCCAGCGCTATGGGACCCAAGTCCAGCTCCACACACTGGCTTTAGCCCCAGGGCGGGCCTGACCAGCTGCTGGCCAGAGGGACTCCAGATCAGCAGCAGCTGTGGCTGTTTCCAGATTTAACAACACATAGATGCGAAGGACAAAGTGAGAGGTCAGTGCAATCTGGACTTTGGGACCCAGTAAGTGGGAGTACGTGGCTTTTTCCCCCAGGGCAAGAATCCACTGAGACACCAGCACAGCCAGACAGCACCACATGGCAGCTCCAGCTCCTGGCCTGCAGAATGTAGGGGGACTAAGCACCAGTCTGAGGGGTAATCGCTCTTGCTTTAAGCTGCTTGGATCTGGATTGCAGTCTAGGGTGGAGGTCCTGGGGTGTGTGATCAGCTTGACAAAGCATGTGGAGGCCTCATAGAGGGCATCCATCTAATACCTCCGGCAGCTGAGAAAACCCCAGCATTTGGGACGAAAGCTCCCCTGTCTGGTGGCAGAGTCCTGCTGTGCCAAAAAGCTCAGGGGTCAAGTGACTGAGGGGCCACATGACCAGGCAAAGAAAACAAAGCAGACAGAAGATTCCAACATTAGACTCCTCTTTTGGGGACAAAAAAGAGCAAAGCTTGGAACAGGAGGAAAACAGTGAAGTCAGAACTCCTGCACCAAAAGCTTCTAAGGAAAATATGAGCTGGTTACAGGCCATAGAGGACCTTAAGAAGCAGATAAGAGAAGTAGAGGAAAAATTGAGAAGAGAAATGAGAACAATGCAAGAAAATTACTAAATGAGAGTCAACAGCCTGACTGAGGAAAATAACACCTTAAAAAATAGACTAACTCAAATGTCAAAAGAGGCTCAAAAAGGCAATGAGGAGAAGAATGCCTTAAAAAGCCAAATTTGCCAGATGGAAAAAGAATCATAAAAGCTCACTGAGCAGAATCATTTCTTCAGAATTAGATTGGAGCAAATGGAAGTGAATGACTTTATGATAAATCAAGATGCTGTTAAACAGATCCAAACAAATGAAAGAACAGAAGGCAAGGTGAAATATCTCATGGGAAAAACCACTGACCTGGAAAATAGATCCAGGAGAGATAATTTAAAAATTATTGGACTACCTGAAAGCCATGATCAAAGTAAGAACCTAGAAATCATCCTCCAGGAAGTTCTCAAAGAAAACTGCCCTGATGTTTTAGTACCAGAGGGCAAAATAGAGGTTGAAAAAATGCACCAATCACCTCCTGAAAAAGATCCCAAAAAGAAAACTCCTAGGAATATTATAGCCAGGTTCTGGAATTCCCAGATCAAGGAGAGAATATTACAAGCAGCCAGGAAGAAACAATTTTAATATTGTGGAACCACAATCGGGATAACCCAGCATCTGGCAGCTTCTACACTGAAGGATCGAAGGGCTTGGAATATGATATTCTGGAGGTCAAAGGAGCTAGGATTAAAACCAAGAGTCACCTACCCAGCAAAGCTGAGTATCATGTTTCAGGGGAAAATATGGTCATTCAGTGGAGTAGAGGACTTTCAAGCATTCTTGCTGAAAAAATCAGAGTTGAATAGAAAATTTGACATTCAGATACAAGAAGCAAGAGAAGCATGAGAAGGTAAACAGGGAAAAGAAATCATAAGGAACTTATCAAAGTTGAACTATTAACATTCCTGCATGGAAAAACAATAATTGTAACTTATGAAACTTTTCTCAGTAGTTGAAGGGAATAGAAATAGAAATAAATAAGTAAATAAATATATATATATATATATTTATATATAAGGATATATGGGCATATGAATACATATGTGAAAGTGTGTATATATGTTTATAGGTAGACATAGATAGAGAGCACAGGACCAATTTAACAGGAAGGGATGATACTTAGGTGAAATTAAGAGGTGAGAGAGGTATATAATGAGAGTAGATGGGGAGAGACAGAATAGGGTAAACTATCTCATATAGAAGAGGCAAGGGAAAATGGTTACAATGGAGAGGAAGAATAGGAAGGCAAAAGGGAATGGTCAACCTTATTCCCATTGAATTTGGCTTGAGGAGGGAATGAAATACACACTAAATAGGGTATCTCACCCTCCAGGAGAGTAGGGGGGGCAGGGGATGAGAGGGGGGATGATGGAAGGGAGGGCAGGCTTGGGGGGGAGGGAAGTTGGAAGCACCCACTTTTGAAAAGGGACGGGATCAAAGTAGAGAATAGAACAAGTAGGAGGTGGGATAGGAGGGAGGGAAATATAGTCAGTCTTTTACAATATATCTACTATTTTATTGTTTTGCATTAGCCACACATGTACAACCTATACTGAACTGCTTTTCTTCCAAGTAAGGGTGGGTGACAAGGGAGGAAGGGAATGAATCTGGAATTCAAAGTTTTAAAATCAAATATTCAAATATATATACATATATACTATTATTAATACTATTTTACATGTAATTGGGAAATAAGATATACAGGCACTGGGGCATAGAGATCCACTGGAAAGGTCAACAGGGGTATGGGAGAAAATATGGGAGAGAGCAGATTGGAGGAGGGGAACTCCTATGGGACTCCTATTTTGGGGCAGTGGGTAGGGGAAAAACAGGGAGAAAATTTGTAACTCAAAATCTGGCAGAAATGAATGATGTAAATCAGAAGTTAATAAAGCATTTGAAAAATTAAAAAAGACACTCTGAATTATCAAATATAGTTACAACTTATAAAAATTGCTGTTTTTGTCTCCCACTAGAAAAATTAAATTACATGTTTTATTGAAATCCAAAGGAAAGAGCAGCAGATCAAGAGAACAGCCACAGGGACCCAGGGAACAGATTTTCCATGTTCAGGTTAGTAGCCCAGTATTTCAGGTTGTGTAGAAAGCTGTGAGGAGGAGGAGAGGGGGCTCAGCTAAACATCAATGCCCTTTGCTTTGCCCCAGAACTTCTTAATGTACAAGCTGTCAATCAACAAGCATTTCTTAATCACCTACTTCATACCAGGCAAGCATTGTGCCTAGGCACTAGGACTACATAAAAAAAATGAAACTCTCCCTGTCCAGAAGGACCTTAAATTGACTCTGCCTTGTCATTTGAGTTTAATCAGATCCAATTTTCATGATAACCAGAAAGACTTTTACCCCTTTGCCCCCAGAAGCTCCCATTTCCCTGACTCCTGCTCTTTATTAGACTAACAGGCACCACCATTTAAATAACTCATATTTTTTACTGAAGCCCTAGACAGGCTCATGCCTCCAAGTTGCTTGGAGTCCCTATCTCCAGACCTCTCTTTCAAGAAAAAGAGACTGAATCTGGCATATCCAAAAGCTAGGTATTCACCAAATGAAAGTAGAAAATGGTCTCCTTGACTTCCATTCCATCTCTTTTGCCTTAGTCTACCTTCTCCTCCCACCAAGTTTCTATTCTGGGGCCTATCACTTCTCCAAAGAGCCTCTCGCACACACCATACCAGTACTAAACCTTGTCTGTCCCTGCCAGACAGACGCAAATGTGCCGAGTAGCATTGTGGTTTGGATGGCCTCGGGAGTCAGAACACGTCCTCCCTCAGAAACAGGTGAAAGTCAGTGGTTGTTTTCTTCCACTGACAACCCTTATGTAAACAGTTACAAAACATCCCCAACACCCATGGGCTTTTGTCAGAGGGCAGACTCTACCCTTCATGGGGAGGCTTTGGAAATCAGCTCCCATTAGTTCCTATCATATCATATTAGCAATGCCTAGATTATGTTTAATAATCGTGATGCCGTCACAGTAGCAGGTGGATTTGTTTATAGAAAGATGCATCCAGGCTACAAGGACCTTGAAAGCAAAATGATTTCCCACTATTCAGTGGCCTCCATGAAATAGCCTGCCAGGATATCAAGGAATGTCCAAAGTATACAAGGACCAGTATCCCAATGGGCAATCTGCTCACACCTTTGGTGTTGATATTAGACCAAGGGTTAATAAACTAAAGGAAGACTTTGACCTTTAGAGGTGGTGAGTATACAGTAGACAAGCCTGGACTATGACAAAATTGGATTGTATTCAAAATTTCTTTAATGACCTCCAGCCTGACCCCTTTTCTGATTACTACTCCGCATTTTGGTTGTCCTCTCCTATCTCCCCCATAATTTATAATAATTCACATTTATATAGCACTCTAAAGCCTGTGAAGCATGTCCCTTACAATTGCCCTGTGAGGTACATAAGTAATGTCAGCATTATTATCCTCATCCTACTGATGAGGAAACTGAGTGGTTAAGTTACTTGCCCAGGGCTGTCAGAGTCAGAATTTGAATCCAGGTTTCTACTTACTCTATTCCTCCCCAGAATCTCCTACAGGTAAAAATCTAACCCTCCCTTTCATTTTTCCTCTTCCCCCCATTCTCCGATCAAAACTGACCTACTTGGTGTCTATTTAGGACTCTCCCAAGTGATGACCTAATCTGATGATCTTTTACAATAATTTACAGTGAGTCATTAATGACTGAAAATAGATAAATATGTTCACTCTCTTGAAAGTATTTGTATTTGCATTTAATAGGACTTCCCAGAACTGCCATGTTACAACTCCAAAAAGGATGGATCTCTAATGGTGGTCACTTCAATCCTTGTGGCAGAATGTTTTTTTAGAGCTGGAGACTGTTCCAGTATGCCTCAAATCATACAGTGAAGACAACAATCTTATTCACCTATCCATAAGGCTGGATTTGAAAGTCCTCATTTTTTTTAAAGCAATTGGGGTTAAGTAACTTGCTCAAGGTTACACGGCCAGGTGTTTCTGGGTGGGTGCTAAGCGTCTGAGCCCGGATCTGATCCCCAGGCCATCCAGACACTGGGGCCGGCACTCCCACTCGCTGTGCTACCTGGTCACCCCAAAGTCCTCATATTTTAAAGTTCAGGGAGCATGAAGTGCTCAGAGAGGACTAGCACTTCTGGTGTGAAAGCTTGCCAAGTCATTTTCAGGAATGCTCATCCACCTTTGGTGTCCACCTGCCACCCAACTCTCACCTGTTGACAAATAAAGGATGCATGGATAGATAGATAAATCAATGAATGAGACTCATTTAAGTGAGGGAGATATTTGGAGTTTTTCCTCTACCATAACTATCCTTTACTTTGTGATTAAAGAAAGACCAATTGGCTCATGTGACTAAACAAAGATCAAAAGACTCCAGTATTGTCAAAAACTTTAGCTGGCATAAATTGACTGCCAAATAATATACAGAATTATCTTAAAGAAGCAGTTTCCAAACTTTAAGGGAATCTGTGTGAAGTGAATCTTTGTGGTGGAGAATCCCTTTGTTCCTGTGACTCAATCATGACAACAACCCCCCTCTCCGCTCAGAAGGCCCCATTCTTTGTCCCACCACAGACAACGGAGGGGAGGCTGCCAATCCAGTTCATCGCCAAAATGGCCTTGGGTGAAGTGTAGCTTGCCAGCTCCTCCTGTGACCTGCTTCTTTTAGTATGCAAAGGCAGGGAGGGGGATATTCCATGTGCCTTCCCACTGCTCAAGTGCAATTACCGTATTGATTTGATGTGGCATTAGCTCTGTGTTTAAGGTGGTTTATGTTTTTTAATTTGCAATTAAATAAAATGATGCCTCTTCAAGAAGATGTCTGGCATTTGTTTATATTCTGCGGCAAGCAATGAAGGCAACTTTTATTTCACTTCATAAAACATCCAGGGTGGGGAGCATGCATGCTACAAGCAGCTTGATTTCTTTCCTGGATCCCCAGCCTGGTAAAAAATCAAACTAAGCTCCCATTCATTCTAAAAATGGGCCTGGCAATAATTGCCATTTTGCAGTAGCAATCTAATGAAGTTAGTAAGCAAACAACCTTGGAGTGATAACTGATATAGGGTAGTAAGGACACATTGGTCTGAATATCAACTACACTGATGCCCTTCTTCCTACCCAAGTCAACCTCATATCAAATGTCAGGACTATTTATCTTTAAAATACATTTTATTGATGCCCTTCGTCTTTACACCGGTTATTCAACTCTTTCCCATTCAGACTGATTAAGCAACAATATCCAGTATATTGACTGCGTCTGACAGCGTAGTCAGTGTTCTGTCTTGGTAGTCTTCCACCTCTTTGCACATAGTAAATGCTTCATAAATGCTTTTCTTTACATTCATTTTCATCTATGACAAGGGAGGAGATATATTTCATTATCTGTTCTCTAGGATTTTCATTATTCTTTCAACTGTTCAGTGTAACTCTTTTTTAGATATCTTTTCATTTGCCAAGTTGTGGTTTTTGTGTATATATTTCTCTTCATGATATTTCACTCTGAATCTGGTCATTCACATCTTCCCATGTTACTCTGAATTTCACATATTTATCATTTATTTCTGCACAAGAAAATTCCATTAAGTTCATATATATTCATTGTTAGATTGTTCCTTTCCACCCAAATATTCCCCAACTAATGTGTAGCCACAGGATCATAAAGCCAGAACTGGAAGGGGGCCTCAGAGACCAGCCATTTCAAACCCTTCATTTTAGAGTTGAGGAAACTGAGGTACAGTGTAATGAAGTCAGGCCACACAGGTAGTCCATCAGAGACAGATTCCAGAATCAGGGATCCTCCCATGGCAAATCTCTTCCTTTGCTTTGCTTCCAGTTCTTTGCTTCCACAAAAACTTTTGCCATGAATATTTTACCATGTATTGGGCCTTTGCTTATATCATCAATTTCCTTGCTTATGGACTGGAATGTTAAGATACGCTATAATTTCATACCCTTTGACCCAGCAATACCACTTTTAGGGTTGTATCCCAAAGAGATCGTAGAAGTGGGAGGAAGACCCATATGTACAAAAATATTTATAGCAGCTCTTTTTGTGTTGGCAAAGAATTGGAAATTAAGGGGATGCCCATCAATTGGGGAATGGCTGAACAAGTTGTGGTATATGAATGTAATGGAATACTATTGTGCTGTAAGAAACGAGGAGCAGATGGACTTCATATTTACCTGGGGAGGCTTATACAAACTGATACTGAGTAAGAAGAGTAGAACCAGGAGAAATTTTTACACAATTACAGATACAACGTATGTTTGACGACCAACTTTGATAGACTGGACTCTTCTCAGCAATGCAGTGATATATGTCAATCCCAAAAGACTCATGATGGAGAGAAATGTCTACATCCGGAGAAAGAACTAGAAAGAACAGAGAATGAATGCAGATTGAAGCAAACTACCTGCTCTCTTTCTTTTTCTTGTTTGGTTTTGTTTCCTCTTTCACATTGTTCATTCCATCCAATACAATCCTTCTTTAGAACCTGACTAATGTCTAATGTGAAAGTATTTGCAGATCCTATACTTGATTGTATGCTGCCATGGTGGTGGGGGGGTGGGAAGAGGAGGAAGGGAGAGAAAATTTGAAACTCAAGGAATTGTGGAACTGACTCTTGTAAACTAAAAGTAAGCAAACAAATTAATAAAGATCAAAAAAATTTTAAAAAAAGATATGCTGTGGGATGGACAAAGAGATGTGCAGAATTAGGAATTTGTTGTAGTGATGCCAGCCCTATAAAATAATCTCTGGGATCGGTGAGGGGTGTGAGAAGGGTTTGTTTCCACAACCAACCAGGATCATGATACTTTCATAGAATAGTATTTATTCTTATTTTTTTATATATGTGTATCAAACACCCACCATTGTACAGTGCATCCAGCTTAGGCCTCGGTGGAGTTACAAAGATAAATCAGATTTGGTCCTTGCCCTTGACAAGCTTAAATTAAAGTTGAACAATACCTTGGAGATTGTTGAGTCTAACCTTTCACTTGATAGTCAAGGAAAGGACCACAGAAAGGCTAAATGACTTGGTAAGGATCAGGATGATGAACCAAATTTCCCAACTGACCCCTGGTCTAGTGTTCTCTCTATTATCCTATGTTCCCTCTCATGGCTCATTGATGGTGTTGCAAGTATAAAACACCAGATGAGTTTCAAAAACAGGCAAGAAAAAGTCTCTCTGCTTCTGGAGTTTACAATCCAGTCAGCAGGAATAAAATGGCAAGATGTATATTCAAGCTAAATAAATATCTCCTGAGTTCCTACTATATTATGCCCTAGGCAGTGACACATCTTTGCTAAGAGAAGCCAACAAAGGCACAAGTGTCCTAACTTGTCTTTTGTTCACTAATTTACATTTTTACACCTATCAAATATTTTAGTTAGGTTGGTAGTTACTATAGGAGAAAGAAAAATAAATTGAATATAGTCAATTCTTTCATGTCACTGGAAATGAAGATGTGGGTTTCTTCTCTTCCACAACTCAAATGCCCCTTCCTAGAAGCCTCCTATGGCTTGAACTTCCATCCCCAAATCATTCTTACATAGTACTTTATCTTTTTCTGAACTGTATTCCCTTTTGCATAATAGGTATTTGTGCCTGTGATGTATCACTCCCCATTAGACTCTAAATTCACTGAGGACAGCAACCAAGTCAGCTTTGTGATCAAGCAGAACATTGGGCATTTGATAGGTGCTCGCTGAATTGGAATTTTTTGAGAATTCTACTTCTTTATTCTCTAAGTTGTTTCTTTTTCTGAGTTAAAATTGCACTTCCTTTTTTATTTCTTTCCTGGCTGCACCTAAATGCTTTGCTGTTGATACCTCCCTAGCTGGAAAATTCTTAATTTAAAAAATGGCATGGACCTAAAGTACCAATTGCAAAAGGCAACACTACCACCTCTCCACTACTCACCCATTCATGTGGATTTCAGGAAATAAAGGCTATTCCCCTCCCTGGCTGGTGTTGTCTAACCAAGCAAGAAACTAGGAAATCTTGGTGTTGGCAAGCCACAGCCCACACCTGGCTGCCATTTAACTCACATTTACAGCATTTGGCCATGGTGTCATTTGTACAGCCCAACTGGGAAATTTAGAGAACTGTCTGCAGAATGCAACATGTAACTGAGCAGAAAGAGTGTTATTACAAGAGTGAGAAGAGCAATGGGAGTGAATGGCTCAAAACCCATAAAAATAAACTTTACTTCAAATGCGGCACTTAAATGCTATAAGAACTCTAGGGGACTGGCCTGGGTTATTATTATTTAGTGAGAGTTTTATATCCTGTTGTAAGAAAGAATGATCACAGGAGCACCTGATCAATTAGATGCATCTCTCCAATGAACTAGACAAGATGACAGGGAATGGACTTTTGTCAAAAGAAGATGGAAGGTATTCCATGGAGGTTAACATACCCACTAACACCTTCCTGAAAAGATGCAATGATCCTCTGTTCATTGGTTCCCAGTGACTAAGACTGACTTCAAGAAGATTGATTCAGGATGAAAGGGGACACACTCTCGTCAGAAAAGCTGCCCTTTCCCCAGGGTTTATAAAATCCAGCTATTAAATGATTCAGCGCCATTTTTGTACATACATTCTTGCCCTTTCCCTAGAATCCCTTAGAATACTAGACTAGAATTCAATAAGATGAAAAGAATATTTCTCAATTTCTCCTGTCCCTCCTAAAGCCCCAAAGATAAATGATTTTCAGGACGAACACATGCCCAGTCCACAGGTGTGTTGGTGGGAGGGAAATGGAATATGTTCCTGGCCCTCCAATTCCTATCCACTTTCTTCTGTCTTTCTGTTGCCTCTTCTGAGTTTTCTGACTATGGGTCAAAGACCAGAGCTCCTAAAAATTGCTTTTCCAG
Organism: Petaurus breviceps papuanus; assembly: GCF_028583685.1. NCBI lineage: Eukaryota > Metazoa > Chordata > Mammalia > Diprotodontia > Petauridae > Petaurus > Petaurus breviceps. The sequence goes on along the minus strand of NW_027186296.1, from coordinate 61,760,153 downwards.
GTCCAAGAAGTGGTGGCAGCCAGGGCAATGAAAACCATTCCTATGGAAGAACACTCCAGAGACACATTTTCTTGAACTAGGCCTGAGAAAAAATCTCCTAAGAGTAGGCTTCATCAACTTTTTTAGTAATTTCATAGATAAATTATGAGTTCTGGAGTGCTCAATTTTGTGAGTTTCTGAGTTTGAGCATTCAGATGCCAGCTCTCCCAGATCAGAAACTTATAATAGAATGAAATGCTAAATTTTAGTTAAAAGTTACTGAAAATAAAGTTTAAAGTTTTTTCACATCCAAGTTCACAGATACCCTGAAATCTATCCACATACTCCTTAGGGTTCATTGACCCCAGGTTCAAAACTCCTGTGAAAGGACTTTCTCAACAGTACGTTATTTGATAATTTCTCACAGCACAATAGCATTCCATTACACATACCATAGTTTGCCTATTCCCTAATTGCTTAAATTGATGCAGAGCAAAGTGAGCAGAACCAGGAAAATAATTTATACTATAACATCAATACCAAAAACCAAACCGTTCTGAAAGACTTGAGATCTGACCAATCCAATGCTCAATCATGATTCCAGAGTACAGATGATGGAGAAACTTCCCATTGTGAGAATATTGCTTGGCTACACTCAATTGAAAAGAAATAACAACTGGAAAAACCTTGTGTGCTCCTTGAGAGAGGAAAAAGGTCACAAGCATGGTCTCCCCAGCTGGAAGACTGAAGCCACAACCTGGGAGTGATCTCCAAGTAGATGAAGGACTTGTCAACCTCTTGCTATTACTGAGAGTTGCTCAGACAGTGCAGGTAAGAGGAGAATGGAAAGTATTTATTCAACAGCACTAACATCATCTTTAACTTTCAGCACAGGGATTCTTTCATTCGTGCCATTGTCCTCTTTGTCAGTCTGGTAAAGTATATTGGCCCCTTCTCAGAATGCTATTATTTTTAAATGCATAAAATAGAATACAGAGGATTACAAAAGAAATCAATTCTATTGCAAGAAAGATTCATTTTTTCCCATCCAATTTCACACACCCCCTGAAATTGAGCCACAAACTGTAGATTGGGAACTTCTATTCTAGTGGGAGCCTAGTGGGCTATTTGAATGTTTTATGTTTCAATATTTGTTCATGAACTTCTATGAGTCCGTTGTGTTTTATGCATTTCTATGGTGAGTGAAATAAAAGATGTCCTATAACTAATACCCTTATTGTACAAGGGACCCTGTTACCTATACTTGATAAATCTATATACAAACCATACCTAAGCTTCACATTTGGTGATTTCCCCAGAATAACACTCTGGGGTGGAGACAAAATGAGTAAAAAAGAGAAAGTGTCCCTCTGGGGTCAACCCCTCCCCTACCCAGGATCAGGCCCAGTCTGTTTAGTCCAGATGCCTAATTTTTCACCATGTTGCTTAGTCCTCCCATAAGCCAAAAAAGCTAACACAATTTTAGACTACCTTAAAAGAAACAGTGTCTGGAATCACTTCTCATAAAACTTGAGAAATAGTTATGTGAAATACCTTATACTAGAAGGGGCGTTAAGAGGTAATTTGATATCTTCTGCATTCAGATAGACATCTTTCTAAAGTAGTATTCCCCCAACCTTTGAGGGAGGGGATGCTTTTCACTTTCTGAAGTCTTGATACCATCAAGGAACAATACTAACAATGAAGTCCCTTGAGTGTTAGATGGGGAAGGAGGTATTTACTATAAAATTGGTAAAGTGAAAACCATGAAACATTAGAACTCTGGAAAGGACCTTTCAGATAGATCATCTAGTCCAACCTCCAATTTACAGGGAAAGAAAATGATGGCCAAGAAGGTGAGATTATTTTCTCAGCTATAAAGCTATTTTGTAGTAAGGTCAAGTCTCCTGTCTCCTTATCTAGTTATCCTGTACCAGTTCATATCACAAGTGAAGAGACAGTCCTGTTATCTGCTTGGGATCCCTCTGCTAGAAGTCATGGCAAAGATCAGAGAGAGAAACAAGGTAGATAGGGAACAACATACCAGCAGACACCTTGGAGATTTACCCGTTAAGGTTTCCAGTTTTAAATAATCTGATAAATTCTTTGTGTCCCAAAAGTTTCAGTGCAGTTATAAGCTTTAATAGGTTATAACTACACTGAGACTTGTGGGACACCCTGTAGATGACTGTCTTATTTTCTCCCCCTGGGGAGTAACAATACCATAGCTTATAGCCAGGTGAAAACTGCACCATCACCTGGATGTAACTGGTATTAAAAATTCTTTTAGACAATAATTAGGTATTAAAAATTCCTTAGACATTCTTTAGATATGTCTCCTCTAGACATTCCTAGGTGAGTATCCAAGATGACTGTAGAAATGAGAGTGTGATATTGAAGAGGCTGAGAACATCAGGTGTCCCGCCTACCCTTAAAGGCCATCCCTGCAGACCAAGGCTGCCGTATATTGGTGGTACCAAGAATGAAGAAAAGGAACTCAAATCACTGGGATTTTGTGGAGATAGAATGTCAACATCCCGGATTTAAGACTCTGAAGGAAGCAAAGCAAACATGGCTGCCAGTTAGAAAAAGTTGGAATCTAAAATCTTTCCTGTCTATCTCCACCCTCAACAAATGCAGCAAAAACTCTTCTATACCAGCCAGTGATTAATTATGAAACTAAGCAGTGTCTCTTTAAGTTTCTGAGGGCCAAAATCTTGTAATCTCTCCTTAATTGCATGGTAACCGCAAGGGTTTTATCCAACAATGATGACGGGAGTATTTGCACCACAGCAGATTTCTAGGTAATTTATACTTAGTCAATCCAAATCTAATTCCTATGTGACCTATACTGTGCCTAAGGAGCCTGAAATAATCATGTATTTACCCTTTACCCTGTAATTAGATGGTACTTACTATGCAATTACCCAGCCACTAAGTGACAATTACCATGTAATTAAATGGTCAGCGGTTACCATATTATTAAATAGCTTTGACATGATATTTGTTCCTAGGAATTTTGCAATGTTACCACAAAATGAAAGAAATTAAAACATTTGCTAGGAAGTTTGACTCTTCCAGGAGTGTTATGGATTTAACTGATGTCCTCCTGAGTAGTCCCAGTGCTTCAAATCAACCTAGTGCCTAAGATCAAATCCAGATTCATCAATTCAATATTTCATGGGCCTTTCCCTGCAACTGTGAGTTCCAACTCAACAAATTTCTGGTCTGGGGTTTGGAAATGTGAGCCAAGTGATTGATGCTGTGGAGTTATTATATCCATCAGATTCTGTCTCCACCCAATGTAGCTTGCAAAGACACAGGTAACTGGAAAAGTGTTAACACCTTTAAAAAAACAAATAGTTGGGGCGGTCAGGTGGTGCAGTGAGTAAAAGCACCGGCCCCAGAGTCAGGAGACCTGGGATCAAATTCAGACTCAGATACTTAGCACCATACTCAGAAATAACTGGCCATGTAACCTTGAGAAAGTTAATAAACCCCAATTGCTTAAAAAAAAATAGTCATAAAAATCTCAAGTGCAGAACAGAGGGTTCTCAGATATGATCTCTGAGAAATAGTGTGGTGTACTAGAAAGACCCCGAGGTCAATAAACCTGAGTTCTGACCCAAGTTCTGTCAGTCACTGGGTATTTCAGTTTAAGCAACTTACTTTACCTTGATAAGTTTCACTTTTCTCATCTGTTAAATAAATAAGTTGAACTAGAATGCTGGGATAGATCTAATGGAATTAAACATAGTAGAGATGAATGTAAAGTTCTGTGGTTGGGTACAAAAAAATCAAGGCAAATAGAAATTGGGGAACATCATGGGTGGATGACAATTCACATGAAAATCTTCAGGAGGACTGCAAGTTGAATATCATTTAAAATTGTGACATAACAGCTAAATATATAAAAGCAAGGTTTCATTTTTAAAAAGTCTATTTTCCACAACAGAAGATGTCATGGTTCCATTATACTGGTCAGATTATATCTGGAATACTGAATACTTGTGCACCAAATTATGGGAAGGATAGTGAAAGGTCTACAAATTATATCCTAGGAGGATGGGATGAAAGAAATGAGGATATTTGACCTGGAGAAGAAAAGGAGAAATGATAACTGCTTTGATAATTTCTGAAGGGCTGTTAAGTAGAAGAGGGATTATATTTGTTTAACTTGACCCCAGAGGGCAAAAGTAAGAGGCAAATTTCAACTCAGTGTCTGAAAGTTTCTTAACAATCAGAGCTATAAGAAAACATAATGGGTTGTCTTGGGAAGCAGAGGGGTTCCCCTTCACTGGTACCTCTAGCAGAAGCTAACTGACCACTGTTCTGGGAAGATGTCAAGGGGACTCCTATTCAGGAATAGTTTGGATAGATGGCATCTGTGGCCCCTTAAAATTCCCAAATTCAAAGATTCTCTGAGGTGATGCTTTATAAGACCCTTTCCAACTCTAATACCCTACATTTAAAGGATAATCAGCTTTCACTCAGTTGGTCTGTCATTTTCCATAAGGAAGCAGTTCCTTTTCAACAATTTGTCACAGATTTCCTAAGAATTCTCAATGTTACAGTCCCTAGATTTCCCCGGGGGGGGGGGGGAACATGACAAGATCACTTCTCTTATCCATACATCGTGGCACTTTCTGCCAACCTGTATGAGGGATAGGGGACAGCACATCAGGCAGTCCAATAATATCACCTCATTCAATGAGTGGAAATTGATCATGCACAAATGACTTCTAAATAAACCCTGGCAGGGAGATTATCTGAAGGACCCATAAAGGCTACAGTAAGTACTGCTGTCCTCTGTTGATAGCTCTGCTGATCCTCTTTCAAAAGCATTAAAGTTGATATCTCGCGTTCCTTGTAAGTTTTTAAGATCCTTGTCAGATGCTTCATCTTTCCCTCCCAACAGCGAAAATTCCAAAACTATCTATGATTAGGCAAGGGTTGGGTTTTTTTACACTTAATCATTCATTGATTCAACATATACTGATTGTGTGTTATTCTTTGCCCTACGTGGGATATAAGAAAGTATAAAACAGTTGTTTTTTTTACTTAAGGAGTTCATACTCTAATAAAAACTATCATTAACAACAATGACAACAACTGGAATTTATGTAGTACTTTAAGGCTTACAAAGTACTTTATGTACATTATACATTATCTTGTTTAGTCCTTCCAGTTTCCTGGGATGCAAGTCCTTCAGGAGGAATTATGCCCACCTCGTAGGTGAGAACCAACCTCCAAATCAAGAAGACCTGCGTTCAATCCTATCTCTGGCATAGATTGTGTGACCTTGGGCAAGTCACCTGACCTCTTAGTGTTCTAGGCCGTTAAGACTCTAAGTTGCAGAAAAATTGATTAGTTGGATTAGTAAAGAGGGTTTCCCCACCCAGGAGCTCCCTATACCGATGGAATCACAGTTCCAGTCACTATCTCCATGTCTGTCTTACAAATGAGGAAACTAACATTCAGAGGTTAACCACAAAGTCAAACAACTACTACATGTCAGAGGTAGACTCTGAACCTCAGATCTCCACTAACTCTGGATCCAGCTCTCTTTCTGTTATATAATGCTGACCAAATGTACATACACATGAAAAGTGAAGGCAAAATACAAGGAAAAAATGTATGAAATGAACAAGATAAGGCATTACCTATGTGGAGAAATTTGAGGAATACTAGGTTACCCCTAAGTTCAAGTGCCATCCAAAGTGCTACAGTGTCAAAAATTCTACCATGAGAGATTCATTCCTTAGGGTCAACCATCACCCTTTCAATGTGCTTAACAATCAGGGCGGTATCAGGGTGAATCACCAATCAAGTCAATAATACTTTATTGCAAAGTAATTTCAAAGAGCACTTCCCTGAGATACAGGGGTGATCTAGACCAAGGTAAGGGTACTGGACATCTAGACATAGATCGTTAAAGAACAAGTTTTGAAAGAGACTAGAAAAGGTATATGGAAAAACCCTGAAAAAAATTCAATCAGCTTTATAATTTTGTCTCAATCAGCTTTATAATTTTGTCTCAATTTCTCCCTATCAATGAAGAAAATCCCCTTGGTCTATTCCTTCTTCAGTTTCTCCACTGAGATCCTCCTTAGGAGACCAGATTAGGACCCACTATAATTTGAGGCAGTGGTGGTTGTGGTTGTTTCTATGCATGAACATTGTGACTGCCTGGCTTAAGATCAGGAATTCTCTTAGCTGAGCAGGATCTAGTAAACTGAGCAATAAATGCTAAGCTGACTTGTCTCCTTCCCCTCTACTGCCTTTAGTGAATAAGGACCTTTCTCTCCCTTCATTCCTCTCTATTAAAGGAAGCAGTTAAATTCTCCCTCTTCCAGATTACAGGGAGGTGTAATAAACTGCATAGTTGCTAGGTTAGCCTAGAAGTAAAAACAAATATCAAAGATATTACTGGTTTACTTCTCTGTGAAGCCTAAAGCAAGAGAACAGACTTGTTTCCTTTGGTTATATTTACTAAGGAATGTTTAAAATTAAAAGGTCATCCAGGATGCAAAATAATAACAAATAAATAATAAGTCCATTGCCTAGGGATTGATCTGATTTATTAGGAATAATACGGCATTGAAATAGCCCTTTTTCTGGTCTCTATGTTTTCTCATTTAGCAGCCTAGTATCTGTGAAGACCAGAGTTCTATCAGACAAGCAAGAAAGGCAGGAATCTCAAGGTCACTCAGGCAAAAAGAATCCATTGAATTTTCATGATGCATGCAAGCCTGAGTTCAAGGTGACATTAGGAAAGAGTGGACATTGTCCATAGCTTGTAACAGTATCATACACCTAGAGTTAGAGAGTCTTCAGAAGCCATCTAGTCTGATCCCCTCACTCTTTCTTTTTTGCAGATGAGGAAATCGAGGCCAATAGAGGTTAAGTAAATTACCCACAGCACACAAGTAATAAATGTTAGAGGTAATCTTTTGACTTCAGTGACAGAGCTCTTTCTGCTATGCCTGCCTGTATTTAAGAAGCCTAAGAAATCTGAGTGACTTGTTTAAGGTCACCAACAAGTCAATAACAGGGCTGTTTGTTGGTAGAAGAATCCAGGATTCCTGCCACCAAATCTCAAGCCAGCACCTGCTGCTTCTCTCTTTACAATATCACTTACAAAAGCTCTGTTACTACTAACCATGTTGGCCAGCCTTAGGATGAGTCACACGGGACCCATCTTTTCAGTTACCTAGTCCTTTCTCTGAGTTTCCATAGCCTGCCAGATACCTATCTGAGCAGCATCTGCAGATTTTTTGAGAAAGCAGATGGTTGGTTCGGGTTTTTTTCCCCTTCCTGTGTTGCTTTTTTCTTGGGGAATGAGAATTAGACAAGTTTGACAATTTCTGCCATCCTTTGGGAATCCCAACTGTGACTTCTCAAAACACAAAGAGGCATAAATTAACACATCACAACACAGCATTCAAGGGAAAACCCTAGAAATTTCCCCGTTATTATCCTGGACAGAGGGAGCTTTCAGTGCCATGGACTTGAGAGACAGCATGCATAGTATAGCAAAAAGTGTGCTGAACATGCAGTCAGACAAAGTGGATTCAGATACCAACTCTGCCACTACCTCGCGTGTGTTCTGGGGCATGTCTTTTAAGCTCTATGGGTCTCAGCTTCATTATCTGTAATATAAGGACTAGATGACCTATAAGGTCCCTTCTAGCTCTAAATTCTTTTTTTATTTTGCTTTTTGGAGAGGGGAAGGTAGGACAATTGGGGTTAAGTGACTTGCCCAAGGTTACATGGCTAGTTTTGTGTTAAGTGTCTGAGGTCCTCCTGACTCCAGGGCCAGGGCTCTGTTCACTGCGCCACCTAGTCGCCCCCTTGCTCTAAATTTCTAATGACTTTATGAATCATCCAATTTATTCAAAGCTTCTCAATCCAGAAGTTGGGTCCACCATATACTCTTCAAATCCATATTTCCTCAAAGCCATGTATTAACTGCCAGAATAATAAATGGATGCTCATTAATGTGAGCAAAGTCTAATTCCCAATGTCTGAGAACAAAGTACCTCAGGTGGCCTCCATACAAGTATTGAAGTCAGCTCCTTCTAGGGTGCTACAGAATTTTCTTTCCCAGAAACTACTGATATAAATATAGTTCTTTCAGAGCAGTGAGCATTAGTGATGCCAACTGATACTGTCTCTGTCCTGTTCTTTATACACTATTCAATTTCACTACTTAGAGAAACTCGGGCCTATGAGAAAGAATCAGGGCCAGTTCATATTTTGGTGATTTTCTTCCTGCTGTCTTGGCAGTGCCTGGTCAGAAAATAAATAATCTCAAAAGAGTGTCTCAGTAATGAACCCCAAGGATAACATATTCAGACTGTTCCCAGTCTTTCATACCCCATGTCTGGTCATTTTAATTGTGAGGGCCATCAGCTTTCATTAAGACCCAGTTGGAGCCTGAAACAGAGCCTGGCACTTTTCACAGAAAGGAATTCAAGGAAGAGACATGTTTTTATGGTACCATGAGGCTTTATTTATATGGGAAATTGGGGTACCAAGCACACAGAGATAGTATTCCTGAGAAAGCACATCATTCTGTGTTGATGGAGTCATATCCTATTCAATCAGCAACAGTCTAAAACTGTCAAAAGAAAGGGGATCCAGGAAAAGTTCACTCTCTTACTTTGAAGCAACTGAGACAAGTGGTGGGTATTAAATCAGATAATACAATCTGAAAAATTGCAAAAGCTGCTTTGAACATTGAAAAAGAAGAGCCAGGATAGTCAGAGAGAGTAGGTCTCTGTGCAACAACCCTGACCAGGTGACAGAAACACCTAGTCAGGCCTATTCCTAGTGGCCCCTTCCTAGCTCTGTTGTTACTCATAGCACAGAACAAATGTGTAGGTAGACAGGGACTGAAGTCAATCTTAGTGAGGTTTTTCATATATAACTGTTCGGTTTATACCCTTACCACAGTCTCCCCTGAGGATCACCAGACTATAGTTTACATACAGGTTTCTACAAATAAGATAAAAGGGCTCTCAGCTCCCATGTAAATGATCAGGATAATAAATAAAATAGAAAAGTCTTTTTTAACCCAACAAAAATCACAGAGAAGGAACTTGTGCCTTAGCTCATAAACAGTCAAATTAACTCTCCTTCCCTGTTCTGTGGGCCTCTACCTTTATATTGAATGACCCTCAGGTTGCAACTCTCCCAAAAGAAGGAATCACTCAGAGACAAGAGGGAACTGATGCTTCCTCTTAGACCTACCTAGAACACATAATTCATAGTAACATCAATCAATGAATCAATAAACATTTATTAGGCACTCACAATATGCCAGGTGCTGTGTTAAATGCTAGTGAAGAGTAAAGGCCAGATTTCCTTCTCTGTTTCATGGCTCTGTCCCTTACTATTCTTTAATTCCATCACAGTCCAGAATTTGATGGTGTCCTAGAGGCTTGCTTGGTCCTGGAATTCTTCCACTTGCCATAAGATTTCTATATTGTTCCATTACTCTTACTATACCACTACTAATCTACCTCTACTCTCTCTCACACCTACATTTTCCAGCTTGGCTCAGGAACACCTTCCTGCTGCCCTCCAGGCTCCATCTGGCTCCCTCCTCTCCTGGGATCATATGATTCCTTGATGTACAGGTTGTTTGTTGGAAATGTAAGTCTATAGGACCATGCTGGCTTCCCTCCAGGGAATGAAAGTCTGTGAATGTCCACCTGATTTATTTAAAATATTCTCAGCTCAGTTTCTTTTAGGCGTGCCTAGTTCCCTCTTAAAGTCCTTAAAGCCCAAGTCCAAGGGGATAGTCCAAAATGTGTGAATTGTTGTGAATCTATCATCTTTAACATGCTGCCAATGGACCCAAAGCAAGGGGAACTCAATCCCATCAAGGAGATCACTTCAGTTTCAGAAAAAACTTATCATCCTTTACCCTCATTAACCTGGACTAATAAGGAGTTCATCTTGGTCAAGGCATTTTCTTGTTTCCTGACTGCCTTCTATACTACCTGCCATCCCCCTAAGGAATCAATGGTAGTTTGCAAAATCCTTTTCCGGTCATCCCACAATAATCCATGAGCAATTATGGAAGAGTCTGGGGGACCACATACATACATTTGTGAGTAATCATCAGCCTAACTTGTGATCCTTCAACATGTGTTCTATCTCAGTGCCTTATCCACAATCTCCTCATAGTTACCACATACAAAAAGGGAGAGTTTGGCCTAGATCACATTTAAGGTCCTTTCCATCTCAGAAATTCTGGGACTATATCACTTCTCTGCCCATCGTTACCTTTCCCATATAGTACAGAGGAAATAAAACTAACCCAAGCCAGACAGTTATGAAACTGAATAATTTCAGAAGGCTACAAACATTTACCAAATGGAGTTTTCACAAATATGTGTATATTTCCATTGCTTTGTTATCCTTGTGGCTCTACAACATATTGAAAAAGAACACAAAATTATCTGGGATTTTCTAAGGAGATTAAAGAGTTGATTTATTTACTTTGACCATCTGTAATGGAAATGCAAATTTAAAGATCTTCCCTGCTCCTAGGCTAAAGTGCACCTGGAGCCTGGGGTGGGAAACTTGTTTTTCATTAGATACTTTTTGATTGGCCAGTGGGTCAATAAGGTTGTTACATTCTCTGAGCCAGGAGAAGGCTATATAAGCCCTGACGTGTAGCTTTCTTTTGGGGCTCACTTTGAGAAGTGTTCTGGGATTTGATGAAACTCTGGGAAGCTGTTGTTGAGAGTCCCCCAGCTTTGAAAAACCCAGATGTTGATTTGGTATGGATGTAATGGTTGGACAGGTTGGAAACCTGTGTACTTGATCTGTTTCTCTGTCTTGATAATTCTGTCTGTATACTCTGAAGTTCAGGGTGCTGACCTTTTTCCCTTGAACTAGGTAAACAATACATATTTAACTGATTAAATTAAGCTTGTTAACCCATTTTGAGTTGCTTTCCTTTAACAAAGCAGATCCAGGAACCTGTGCTGGCAGCCACCCTGGGGACGCTGGGGTGCTTGCATCTACACCATCTTAATGAAACTATAGTACTAGTAAGGGTTTCTGAGAAGAAAACATCTAAATTTCAAAATTCAATGAAAACATCTATAAGAGGGAGAAGGAAACACTTGACATTCCCAAAGATGGGCACAAGGATCTCATAAATAAGGTCAGGTTTCACAAGACCAGGTAATTCTCCAATTTTTAAGACAATTTAAACAGAAAATCTGAAAAATTAGTCAAAGAAGGTTTTTCCTCTGAAAGAATGCATCAAAAAAAAAAAAAGATCCGAGGAGTTTCAGTTGACTATAAGCCTGTTGTCAGCCATCAGTGGGATTTGGCATCCCCAAAAGTTAATGCAATCTGAAGTTGTATTGAAAGGAACAAGGAATGAGGTAATAGTTCAGTCATACTCTCCCCCAGTCAGGTCATATCTGGAAGAGTGTGGCAATTCTTTGGTACCATATTTTAGAAAGGTCATTGACAAACCAAAAATCATCCAAAGGAGAAGAACCAAGATGGTGAACACTTCAAGTTCATGCTACATGATGAAAGACTGAGGGAGCAGAAGTTTATCTTGAAGGAAAAAAAAATATTTGGACAGAGATACAAGATGTCTTTAAGCATCTAAAGGACTTGTCACATGGATGAGGAATTATATTTGCTCTGTTTGGTCCAGAAGGCAGAATTTGGGAGCAATAAGGAATTTCCACTGCTCTACCACTTGCTGTTGTTGTTGTTGAGCTGTAACTCTGAACTTATGACAAAAAAGCAAAGTTAGGCTTGATGTATGGGAAAAGTTCTTAAAAATTTAAGTTGTCTAAAAGTAGCATCTAGCAGATTCCTGATTCCTGGTGGTCATCGAGTAAAGACTGAACACCAACTTTCCATGCATGTTGAAGGGAGAGTTCTTTTTCAGAGATGAATTTGACTAGATGGCCTCTGAGGTCCCTTTTAACTATGAGAATCTGTGACTTTCTTCCTTCAATTAGTCAAAATACTGATAGGAGAGACATAAATTTGTAAATTAATTGGACAACCTGCTCCTTTCCTTAAGGGAATATTTTCCAAATCAAATTTTATTGGGAACAAGAAAAATATGTAAATCCTCTACTGAGAATTAACTATTTTACAATAATCACAGCCTCAGTACAAAAAGAAAGAACTAGAAGTTAGGAAAGAAGCCCAGGTTTGGAGACACAGGGTACTGATTGAAGATAGGAGAGTTAATTTGATATGTTTGGTGGGTTGAGATTTTTTTTTGTTTGTTTTGATTGTTTGTTTTAAGAGATAAGCATCAAAGTTGCCCATAAAAAGTATTGGAACTATAAAATTTTGCCTAAATAGGGACTCACCAAGGAAAGGGCTCTCCATCCACTTCTCCCTCTCCATCTGGATGACATCTACAACTCGGACCTTCATGGCCCAAATATTGAGCATCTGATGGTGCTTCAGTGATGTCTGAATTATATGTTTAGCTTTTTTGTTTTTTAAAAAATGTCATTAAGGAGGGAAAGATCCTCCCAAACACCAGGCTTGTAATAAATTGGAACTGCAAACAATAAAAAGAGAGACAGAGAGAGACAGAGAGAGAGAGAAAGAGACAGACAGAGAAAGACAGTTTTTGATAGGAGAATTTCTGAGGACTAGTAACTGAAGAGACAATGATGAAGCTGTCCTTCTTTCTGAGCTCCTGAACCATGTCCCTAGTACATTCTTCTTTGGGAGGTTTAAAAATAACAGGAGGGTCATGAAAAGCCTAAGATTCCTGGAACTATCAGATTGTCTGAGAGTGAGATCATACTTAAAATTGATGCTTGTTGATTGGCTGCTGATAGTGTCAGACCCATCTCTGCAGTGGTCAGCTAATATGTGAGTCCTCATTTAGACATAAGAATTCTATTTCTTAACAGCAATGAGTCATTGAGGCCAAGAACTTCTGAGGACTTTATTTCTTGCTTCAGAGGCTGGCTCAGGGCCTGCTCCCATAGAATTGAGCAGGAGCTAAAGTTGACCAGAACAAGGTGCCCCCGCCCAGTCTCATGGATGGAGAGGAGTAGGGAAGCACAATTTGGATAAAATTCAGGTGATCTGACTGAACTCTGACCACTATAGAATACCCTGAATCCCACAAAATATCTCTAAAATTATCTAGGGTGGGGTGGGGAAGGTAAGGCAATTCTAATTTTTATAGTTTATCTACCCTTGGAATATTGGAAAGTCAACTTTATCAGAAAAAAAATATTTCATTTTTATGGATTATTTGAAGGTGACTCCCCTTTCCCTGCCAATAACTCCTCAGAAACATTATTTTATAAGATGAGAAAAATATTGTAAAATGCTTCATTGCTGTGTATAAACAGCACCATCTCATCATACTCAGGGAGTCTCAGTGCCACAGGCTGAATCTCATCTACAGAAACTGAAATAATGTATTATAATAAAATGATCGCTGGACTTGGACTCAAAGAATGTGGGTCTATATCTTAGCTGTAACAATTTTTAGTTGTGTAACCTTGTACAGATCAAATAATTTTTTTGCATCTCATCTTTAAAATGGGAATAACAACATTTGAACAACCTACCTCACCAGAGGATTGTGGGGGAAGTTCTCTACAAGCCTTAACTCAGTATATGATGAGAAAAAGAACAGCTAACCTCAGAGGAATTGTCAGTCTAGCTCTACCAGAGAAAGAAGTTGAATTCAGCATTAGCATATCCAAGTGAGTAGTTCCCAATCTCCATTAGACCTACCCAAATTTCCCCCCTCTCAGTCTAGGAATAAAGCACAACCACTGCAATCACCGCTCCCCCCAAATACCTAATCAGCCCAGATGACTTCTGACTCCTGGGCTTTGGAGTGTTGAGTATTTTCACCTTGAACTTGGAAGGGACCATTCCCACCTATGGTCCTGGCTTCCCCAGATAGGAAGATACATCGAGCTGTCATCTCTTAACGCCTACTGTGCTGATCAATTAGTAGGTGCCAATAAAAATACTGAGCTGTGATTGTGAAAATGGCAGATACACCAGCTGTCTGTTTCTCTTGAATCAAACCTATTCTGCCAAATTGACAAATGAAAGGAAAGGAGAAAAGGACATGTGATAGAGTCAAAGATCAAAATAAAACCCACAAAAATAAGGAAGAATTACACAGGGAGAAAGCAGAAAAGCATTTTGCTATGTTCTTGGGATCTAATCTGCAGAACCCACACCTTCATCCTGTCATGACTTTTTCCTTCCAGTGCTCTGTATGGGATGTAAGCTACTGATTTTCTTCAACAGCTGCCTTTGGAAGTTTCCTAGCAGCCCTCCCTCAGCTCTTTAAGAAATCCTTTTTATCACCCAGTCCTAGCCAAAAGCTGCTCTCTGAAAAGGGACCTGGAGGGTCAGAACAGATAACAATGAAAATACAGAGTAGGAGAGTATAGGAAATGCTGGTTATGTGATATTTCAAAAGAGAAACTAGAAAAAATTCCGATGCAATTCTGCTGTGAGGTATTGTTAGGCATTATCAGATGTAAAAAGCATGTAGCAGACAGGGGACCACATTCCCACCCTGGCATGCCTTTACAGGATTAGTACCTCCAGAAAAGGCAGACCATGACTTTCCAGTCACTTCAGCCTGTTGGAGGTAATGAAGAGATGGTGTATTGTAATTAAATGAGCATTAGAATGGCAATCAAATGACCTGTATTCAAAGCCTGACTTTGTTATTTAACTAGCTATATGGCCTTAAAAAGTCTCTTTGGACATCAGTTTTCTTATCTGTAAAATGAGGGGGTCCAGTGAGAGTATCCACCCCTAAAAAAACTCTAATTCTTGTAATCCTGGGGAAAAGAGAGGACATTAATAAAACAATTTCCTCATCCAGAGATGCAAAAATCACTGAAGTATCTCCCTGTAGCTCTGGGTGCCTGGACTATGTAAACCCTGGGAGGCTAGCCCTCCCCTCAGTTACATCCTGACCCTAGCCTGTCTTTAGAATGAGACCTGAGAAAATGCCACTGTCTTCTCCTCCTCTGCCCAGGACGCTCACTAACCCCTCCACACACAAACCAGTCTAGTAAAAGGAGTTTTGTTACAAATACATTGTAGGATCTGAAGATAAAAAGAAAAAAGGTCATCTCACCCAGCCTTTTACCCAGTGAAGTGATTCCCTTTGCTACATGCCTGGCAAGTAGTCATCTGGACCCTATTTAAACATTGTCTGTTAGGGAACTCATTAACCTCATTTCATGGAATGAGCAGCTCTCATTTTTAGCAAGGTCTTTCTTATACTAAGCCAAAAACTACTTTTCTAAAAGTTCCGTGGTGTGTGTGTGTGTATGTGAGTGTGTGTGTGTCCTAGTGCTACCTTCTAGAGCTGCACAGAGTAGATCGAATGTCTATTTCAAATGATAGCTTTTCATTTATTTGAAAATAGCTAGTATGTCCCATCCTCTCCTTTAGTTTTCTCTCCTCTGAGCTAAATATGGCCATTTTTCAACTATTCCTCATATCTCATGATTTCTGTACCCTTCACCTATCTAACCTTTCTATTCCTGAAGAACTAGTATATATCCAGTTAGATTTTTCAGAGGAGAGGGTCATGGACCTGTAGTTGTGAAGACCTAAGTTCAAATCCTGCCTCAGACACTGGCTGTGCAACCCTGGACAAGTCACTTAACCTCTGTTTGCCTCACTTTCTTCATCTGTAAAATGGAGATAGCAATAGCATCTTCCTCTCAGGATTGAATGAGATTATATATGTATGGTTCTTGGTAAAACCTGAAGTGCTATATAAATGCTAACTCTTATTTTATACATATTAACATATTTAAATTTCAACATCCCTCTTAAAAATGTGATCAAAATGGAACTCACCAACATGGTGTAACCAAGTGCATAAAATAGTGGGATTATAACTCCCCATGTTAAGCTACCCCTTTATTATTGCTGCTTATGATTGAATATGCTTTGCAGGGTTGCAATATCACGTCTTCAACAGATGTTCAGCTGACAGTCAACTAAAACCCCTGGGATTTTTTCCACATGAATTAGTCTTTAGTCGGGGGTCTGTCACTTACTACCTATGTGATCTCAGGCAGTCTCCAAGCATCACTTTCCTCATCTATAAAATAAAGAGACTGGACTATATCATTGTGGACAGATCTTTCTTCTCTGAATTCAATGGGCAGGAGAAAGAAACCTCAATTTGTGTAAATTCCAAAACACAACTCAACTCTCTGGATATCCAGAAATATGGCACATATTCAAAGCGATATCCCATAAAATATACATGGGCATCCGTACTTCTATGGATAACTAGGTCATACAGCACATAGAATGTTGAACCTAGAGTCAGGAAGACCTGAGGTCAAATCTGACCTCAGATACCTATTGGCTGTGTGACCTTGGGCAAGTCGTTTAAACTTTGCCTCAGTTTCCTCATCTGCAAAATGGCTATCCTAAGAGCATTTATCTCCCAAGGTTGTTGTGAAGCTGTAAAGCATCATCATAATGCCTGACACATAGTAAGCATCATATGAATGTGAGATTTATTATTATTATGTAAGTTTTCCCCCTCCCTGCCTTTAACTCTACAATCCAGCAGCACTGCTCTTCTTGCATTTCTTCACAAGGGACGCCCCACCTCGGACCATCTTTGTGCCAGCTGCCCCCCATACCTGGAATGCTATGACCCCCTCATTTCTGTTTCTTGGTTTCTGTGGATTTTTTCAAAATAGCTCAAATCCCATCTTCTGTTGGAAACTTTTCCCAGTCTTCCTCCTTGTCAGAATGTTCCTCTCTGAGATTTCCATCCATTTACTACATATATAATTTGTATGTATCTAATTATTTCTAAGCTATCTCCCCCATTAGGAAGTAAACTTCTTGAGGGTAGGAATTGTCTTTTGTCTTTCTTTGTGTCCCCAGAACTTAGTATAGCACCTGGCACAAAGAAACCATTTTACAAATGCTTATTGATACACTGAATAGATCTCTATATACACACATATACATAACATATCCATATGTATACACATATATATACATGCATGTGTATATGTATATGTGTGTGCGCATACTTTTTTTCATCCAGTTCATGCATACCATCTATTGTCCTTGGTTAGTGATGCTGTGACACCTGTTGCTGGCCCTTTCAGTGCTATGATAGGCACAAACTTGTCAAGAGATTAGCAGGCGATTAACTAGTGGGAATCTTAGCCCGGGAGTAAAAGAATCAGGAACCCAGAGTAGATAGGCCTGCTGTGGCCTGGTTACAACATCAGACTTAAGGAAATCCACAGAGCCACCTGGCAACACAATCCAATATTCAATGCCAGGAATCTGGATTACAGAGACCAGCACTGGAGGTTGTATACCATTGAGTTCCAAAACAACATGTCAAAAGCCACAGAAATACACCCAGAAGATGGCTGGGAAAACAAGAGAGGATTCTAGCAGGGGAGAACTTTGATAACTTGTTCTATTCAAAAGATCAATTCAATATAAACTACAGCATAATGCCCCCTATGCACAATCAGTCACCTGGCAAACTGAACTTACTGATTTGGGGGATGCCTATTTTACACAGTCAGGTAGATACAGCCTAATTATGTTCTGTTCAGTACTCAGCATCCCAAGAGAGTCCAACAGATGTTGAATCATCCTTGAAACATCTGCCCCCTTTTATATGGCCTTAACACACAGCTAACCAACTTGGTTTATTCATTTTTTCAATAGCCACTTGTTAAGATTCTACTATGTGTAAAGTACTCTTCTAGGCAATAAGGGAGATACCAAGTTGAAAAAAAAAACTGGTCTATGATATAATAGGGGAAATGAGGACTGTACCGAGCCAACTATAATACAAAATATAAGATGGCAAGAGAAATGCACACAAAAGGCATTCAAAGATCACTTCTGTTCTTTGTGCTCATAATGATCAAGTTTGATATCAAAGAAGAACTAGGATAGACTCCCCTCCCTTCTTTGCAGAGGTGGGGGTCTATGGATGAAGAACACAGTATATAATTTCCAATGTCAACCCTGATAGCAAATGACCAAAGAGCTGCAAAAGCTCTGCAACTGCTATTAACCCTAAAAAAAACCACACACACACACACACAGAGAACTCACACAAGTTATCAAAACCAGAATTAACTCTAAAAAACAAAACAAAACCAGAGAGATAGCAGCGGTCATAAGCAAAAAGCTTTCTTTGTTCTGTTGAAGAAGGGAAACTAGGCACATGTGCCAGGGCCCTCACTAGGAGGAAACCCTAGTGTGGGCAAATCTTACTTCTCACACTAGTAGCTACGCAGTGAGTCATTGCCCTGACAGTGAGGGGTAACAACAATAACACTGTGACAAGTCTGATTCATAGTAAGAATTCATGACAAGAACATAAGTATTGCAGGTGCTTATCTGAGCTCAGAGACTACTTGGTGCTGGTGTGAAACAATTCTGAGATTTTGCTGTGACTGAGTTCATTCAGAGTGCGCATGCAAAGGATTGTTGTTATGCCAAGCTAAGGGCATAGCTTGCTCACGGGGCTTGAGCTCTGAAAAAATAAGATGTCTTTTAATAGTAAAAAGAGGACTAAAAAGAGAGGAATGGTCTTGGCATGGGGATCCTGACAACAACTTGCTTGGTTTTACTGAACTTCTTTTACTTCCTCTTTCTTTTTTATTCTTTGTTTTCTAAGGTATGGATCTCTGGGTGGGAAAGGGGAGAGGCACATATTGGGACATGAAGGCAATATAAATACAAAGATATCACTAAAAAGTTGGGAAAGGGAGAAGAGTTGGAAGAGAGAGGGAGGGAAGGAGACAGGAAAAGAGAAAGGGAAAAGGAGAGGAAAAGAAAGAAAGAGAGGGAGAAAGGGAGGAGAGGAATAGGAAGGGGAAAGGGAAGACAGAGAAAGAAAGGGAAAAGGAAAGAGAGGGAAGGGGGGAGGGAAGAGGGAGAGAAAGGAGACGGATCCTGACAATTGATGTTCATTTAGCTGTATTACAGAGTATGTGAAGGAGTGAAAGTATAAGACAAAGCTACAAAAAGTATATTGGGGCCAGACTGAAGAGGGTCATATTGAATGCCTTTGAAAAGAGCATAACCTTTCTCCTTCCATCGTTCTTTGCAACCTAGCCCTAGGGCACCTTTTAACAGTAAAGAGCCCCAGCATAGACTCAAGTCATAGGTAAGTCCCTTTTCAAAGCTGGCTTGAAAGTCACAACTATTAAATTTATAAGCTGCTGCTTAGATAAGGAAAGCTGCTGTTTGCCTACCCAGTCTCTACCTTTAACTTAATGTTCAGTAAACCTTTTCGAATTCCCTTAAATAGATAGGAAGATATAGAAAAACAAATTCTACTTTCTGCAACCTGTTTTTTTTTTTCCTACTCAGCTCCATATAGGAAATAACAGGTTTCCCCTCCCTCATACACATTTTTTGAGTGGCACCAAGAAAATAAATCTAAGTTGAATGTAAGCTTAGCTCTTACATAAATCTTTAAATGATCGTCTTAAAATCTTATTTTAGCAAACTAGTATGGGAAAGAAACAAAAAGTACCCAAAGTAAGAGGTCCAATTAATACTTCTTTTGCATTAAGACTGACATGCTCTCTTTCTCTGCCTAGGCTCCCTCCTCCTCAGCAACCGTCCAAGAAAATCCTCCCCTGTCTCTAAATCATTAAGCTGCGTTGTTGTCTTAAGGCTTTTGCTGTCTCATCTCATTGAAAACCTTCCATCAATTTTAGACATACAGACATGAATAAAGATTCTATATGATGTCTTTGGCTCTAGAGTGGATTGTGGGAATGGCCTACCCTGATCCCCAATCCTAGGGAGGATGCATGCTTATAAATGTCTCCAAGTCCAATCACTGATGTCAACAGTACTGTACTTAATTAAGTCTAGGAAAAAATTGATGCATTTTTAATGACCTGTAATTCTTGTCTAGCCCAAGAGAAAACAAGAATTATTTTTGCTAGCTAACTACAGGCTGGGAACTAATTCCCTCAAGAAAACTGCCCCTCTTAGGTTATCTTCCTCCCATTCTGTATGTTTATTGATGCTACAATAACTATTTTATACTTATTTGTGTATATGTTGTTTCCTCCATTAGAATGTAATCACCTTGAGGACAGGCACTGTTTTTGTCTTTTTCTGTTTCCCTGGTATTTACCACAGTATCCGGCATGTACTAAATACTTACAAATTGTTGACTGATTGATTCTTGGGTCCTGAAGATGTCTACATTATTATTGGAGCTCAGGAACACAAGATTTCCTACTGTTTTCACATCAGAGTAGGAATGCAGCATCTGCCTCATTTGACCAGTGCATGCCTCCTTGCTATCATGTTCTATATTTTTTTGTCATCTCTTTAATTTTACGTGACATCTATTGTTCCTACAACAGCTGTCACAGATTTTGATTGGAAGTTCTCTAAAGGGACTGTTTGGCATTTTATATTGGCGTGCATCCTGCGGTTACTCAATGAGCATGACATAAATAGAAGAATAACAATTTATGTTTCTGTTATTCTTTACAATTTTTCAAGATGCCTTCATACACATATCATTTGAGCCTCATAATGATGTTATGCAATAAGTATGGCAGGTATTTTTATCATCACCATTTTGGAGAGGAGGTACTGAGGGTCATAGACACTAAAGTGACTGGGCCAAGCTGGTACAGGACTCAAATCCAACTTATCCAATTCTAAATCTGGAATTCTTTTTGTTGCTTCTGGTTTTTTTTAATGTTTGGTCTTCCTATTATATATCTCCCACTAAAGCCTTCTCTGCAAGAGAAGAGTTAAGGTCAAAACAATTGAGCACTGACAGCATATGCAATATTCCTTCCCTCTAGTCCCCCACTTCTCTATAGAGAAGAATCTATTTCTTCCTCTGTCCTTTAAAGCCAAGAATTTTCACTATGATAAAGCTGAGTTTGGCTCCCTTGTAATGCTGTTTTCATTTATACCATTAAAATCACTGCATACAGTTCTCTTGTTTCTGCTTTCTTTGCTCTCAATCATTCACAACCCACTATTTCCTAGGTAGAACTTAAATTTCTCATGCCTAGGGCTCCTGCTCTGGGGGGTTCACCCTCAATTGGTGGCTGCATCATCCTCCCACTACTACATCAAGACCCGGCCTCCAGCCACACTTCGCTTTGCCCCCTCGCATTTCTCCATCAATAGCCAGGCTCTCATGGCACATCTACCTCCTCCTTTTCCAGTTCTGGGACCTTAATCAATTCAGTTCTGCTCTCTATGGCTTCCTTCACCATCCCTATAATATTCCAAATCGAGATATTCCTTCCTGGCCACCCTTCCCCGTTATGTGTTGTCTCCCCCTCTTAAAAAGACCCTGAGTGCAGGTATTATCACTGCATGGTTTGCCCTTTCTTCCTATCCCAAGGCTTAGCACAGAGTCTGGCACGTAATAGCCACATAAAAAATGCTTAGTTGACTGACTGATCAAATATGGAGCGCTCAGTGAAGTCGGCAAGCACATAATAAGCGCTTTGTCATTCATTCATTCGCCTTCCATTTCTTCTGAATTCCTCATAGTCATCGTTCCTTACAGCATAATAATATTCCATTACATTCGCATAGAACAGTTTGTTTAGACACTCCCCAATCAATGAGCACCCACTTAGCTTCCAATTTTTTGTGGCCATAGATTTCCAATATTCTTTTTTACTTTACTATCTTTCTCTCTTTCTCTGAAGTGAAGTGGCTACTTTAGAAAGCAGGAATTTGGGGGAAAAGACCAGATAGTGGGACTATTTGGACTCATTTCATAGTATAGCTCAGAAAGTGGAAGTGTCTTTCTGCCTGGTAACTCTTCTTAATATGAAGAGCCTTCTCTTCTCTCCCCTGGTAAGAATATTTAAACTGTAACATAACTGACACATTAGTTCCATGGTTGCTCCAGACAGACAAAGTCAAAAAACAGGAATCATAATAATAATAAAGTAATCATAATTAAATAGCTAACATTTGTATGATGCTTACTATGTTCCAGGCATTGTGCTAAGTGCTTTACAACTATACAATCCTGGGAGATAGGTGCTATTATGATCCCCATTTTAAAGATGAGGAAATTGAGTTAAGTGAATGGCCCAGGGTCACACAGCTAGTGTCTGAGATCAAATTTGAACTCAGGTCTTCCTGACTCCAGGACTCTATCACTAAGCCACCTAGATAGAGAGTCTTCTATAGTAAAAATGCATTCACATTGAAAATCAAAAAGACTATACAGACTACTCTCTCACTTAGGGGGAACTCTAGACTGAAAGAACCACAATGAGACACCATGAATGTGTATATTTATATGTGTGTATATGGGTGAGTAGGTCTGGTTTCTGTACTCAGGTACTTTGGGGTCTCCCTTTGTAGCACCAACATGATATTCACATCACTGATGGCAACTATGAATATGCCAGTGTAGTTCTGAATTGCAAAAATATTACAGACTCTCCATATAGAAGACAGAAGCAAAATATTTATTCAGACACCAGAAAGTCAAATCCCAACACCAAAAAAACTAATTCATCATAGTAACAAAGAAATCTAACATAATAACACCATAGAGAACAACACCATCACAAAGTCTTCCCATAAACACTCACAAGCCTAGCCATCGCCTTGCCTGTGTCCTTGCTCCTCCCTCAGTTCTAACTGCTCTGACTCGACTCCCAGCTTCCTCTCAGCTCTGCTCCACCCTTCCTGCTCCACCCATTCAGCAAGCTACTCCCACCACAGGGTCCAGGTGATTACATTCAGTCTGTTAAGGCACAGGGAAGATCTTCAAATTCCCATTATCATTATACCCTTAAAGTGCTTCCAACATCATGAACAGAAGCTGCCTCTGTAGCTTGCTATGCAATGATCTTCCAAATAATTAGCCATTTTTCTCAGCTTCCCAGTTCACCTCTCTTCACCCTTCTGTTCTGCCAACTGTGCAGGCCCCAAGTGTTATATCTTTCTCCTGAGCCTCCTGGAATTTGACAAGGAGTACCATAAGGCAAGAATGTAGGAGGACAGAGGAGAAAAAGAGAGAGACACTTAGCAACAGCAAGGAAACTCAGCATCATGGAGACCACTAGTACTTTGTTTTTTGTTCCAAATCATCCTGGATTGCCAGGATGCTATCTGTCACTGTTTCACAGCGAGAGCATTTCTTTCTGCAGCCACCTTATCCATGGCAAGCAGACCCAAAGCCATGATTTTATGTTTTCCAAGTATTTTTATCTGAGCTCATTTTCATGACCCTCCTGGGCTCCAGGCAGGGAGTATGTATTCATATCTCTCTTTTAGAAACAAAAATTCTCGGGAAAGAATAAAGAAAGGCCTTGACCAATTTCCAGGAGCAGAAGAAGCTAGAGGCCATATCTTATGACTTACAAAGCTATACTTCTAATCCTATATCAGTTTTGCACAGAAGTACCCTGCTTCAGGAAAGATGTTGTTTTCTCTCCAGTCCCCTCGCCATCATCCTAGGCCCACTGCCTTCATGCTGCCCTGAGCCCACAGCAGGCTGCTGCTACTAAGGCTGCCCTGGATGCCAGAGCACTGAGACTCTGACATTAATTCAAGATGGAGAGTTACCAGAAGCTCATCCATTTATTCATTCTGTAAATATTGACTAAATGCCCTCATCATTGTTCAATAACCTGTTTAACCTCCAAGGCCCCTTCCAGATCTAAAGTCCTGGGGATGCCTATGTTTCTCACCCTATCTCTCATAGCTCCCCTATATCTATGCTAAACTCAGGCAATCAAGAAGCAATTATTAAGCACCTGCTATGGTCCAGATGCCAGCTAGACAATGGGATACAAACATAACAAATGAAAGTATCCCTGCTCCCAAGGCACTTACACTCTAACTCCCATCTAACCATACTGCTTTCTTTCCCTTATAAATATCTCACACTTTCTTACAACTACACTTTTGCTCCAGCTGGAATGTGGTTCCCCCCTTCTCTGCCTACTGGATGAAATTAGAGTTGTCCTCAAACACCCCAACTAAAAAACCACCTCCTCCACAGAGCCTTCCATCATCCCCAAATACAACTTCTGCCTCCTTTAAATCCCCTGACTTTACTCTCTCATGACACCTAACACATTTTGTCTTATTGTAGTTGCTTATGTACATTTCTTAGGCTTTCATCTTAGCTATAGTTTTCTCCTTGGAGGATAACACTTTATGGTATCTATGCATAGCTCACAGCATCACATAGCATAGCATAGTAGGTCGCATTCCACATAGTAGGTATTTGATGTCTATTGAATGAATCACTCAGTCAATTAGCATTTATAAGTGCCTACTATGTGCCAAAGCATAAAAAGAAAGGCAAAAGCAAACAAGATATTGCATCAGGAGTGTAGAAAATAATACAGAAGGATAAGTTACAAGCCAGCTGTGAGAGGTTTGGGTTTTTTTCTGTTTTATGAGCTATGGCATTTAGTAATTGGGAGGACTTGAGGGGTGGGGAGTAAGATGGATGGAACAATCAAAGGATTGTGCTTCACATGTATGTGGGAAGATCTTAAGTGGAAAACTATCAACTGGCATAAGCTTCCAACCACAAAGGAGAAGCCAGAAGCTCAAATTCCCCTCTTCACATTTGAACATGGCCTAGAAGGGCTGGGATCCTTGGAGGATTGAGGAGAAACTGTCTTGGTACTGGGGCCTGTTCTATTCTGTGACCTGTAAGACTGCCTGCCTCCTTCCCTCACCCTCGCACCTACATATCCTAGGTCACTTCGAAACAAGGCAAATCCTGGATCCATTTTTATCATACCCCCAAACCTTCCAAGGTCAAGCCTACATGACATCTCCCCTCCTAACTGGTCCCCCTGCCTTAAGTCTCTTCCCACTTCAGTGCATGTTCCATAGGTCTGACCATGCCATGCCCCCTTCTCAGTAAATTCTAGGTTTTCTTTCTATTGTCTCTAAGATCGCAAATAAATTCTTCTATTTGGAATTTAAAGCTCTTCACAACCTAGCCCCTTCTTGCCTTACTAGTCTTTTTGTATATCACTCTCCTCCACGTCATCTACCAACTGACCACCCTGGCTTACTTGCCTGTCTTCCCCTATTATACTACATCACATCTGTCTTTGTATCTCTAGCACTTAGCACAATGTCTGGCACATTGGAGGGCCTAACAAACACTCATTGTACTATACCAGATCTCTCCACTCCTCCTCTGCACAAGACTGACCCTATAGATGCATAAATAGAAGAGGCAATATGGTATGTCTACATGATATCATATGCCTAGAAGGTTAGCTTGAAGAAACTTGAAGAAGCCTTGAAGCTTAATCAATCCTCACCCCCACATTTCTGAGTTATATATACCTTCCAAATCAATTTGGGATTGCTAGATTGGGTTCCCAGAGTCAGAACAAGACAGCTGGAGAAAGGGTGCTTGTTAAGAGAATCAGAATCACTCCTTAACCTGTCCCAGAAATATCTGGTAAACTCACCCAGAATTGGTCTTCAGCTTTAGTTAATGTCATATGACTAATAAAGTCATAATAATGTATGTAATTATTACATACATTATTCTGTCTGTAATAAATGTATGTTTATATATGGGAGAGATCAGCAGACATGTGGTGAATAGTGCATTATTTGAGGTGAGAGAAGGATCATAAATTTAGAACTCAAAGAAGTCTTAGAGATCACCTAGGTTAACATTTTTATTTTACACGAGGTGTAAAGACTAATAAAATGTAAATATGCTGCCTATGAGGGGAAATGCATTATTATGACCCATCAATGAATTATTGGTTTAGGGACTTCCCAGTAAGCAAATTCTCTCTACCAAATGCCAATCAATCAACTATTCTAGTCTTGGAGAGTTAGTTGCCCAGGACAATCATTATGTCAGAGGTGGGAGTTGAACCCAACCCTTCCCTCAACTCAAGGCCAGCTCTATGTTCACTTTACCAGACTTCCTTTCAATGTTCTGCATTATTAGTGTTTGTTTATTGAAATTAGTCATGTAACTGTGAACTGATCCAACCATTTTGGAGAGCAATCTGGAATTATGCCCAAAGAGTTATTAAACTGCCCATACCCTTTGACCCAGCAATACTACTACTAGGTCTGATTCCAAAGATGATTAGAGAAAAAGGAAAAGAACCTGTATGTGCTGAAATGTTTATAGCAGCTCTCTTTGTAGTGACAAAGAACTAGAAATTGCAGGGATGCCCAGCAATTGGGAAATGGCTGAACAAGTTGTGGTATGTGATTGTGATGGAATACCACTGTGTTATAAGGAATGAGGAACTCAGGGCAGGTAGGTGGCATGCCCTGGAGGCAGGAGGACCTGAGTTCAAATCCAGCCTCAGACACTTAACACTCACTATCTGTGTGACCTTGGGCAAGTGACTTAACCTCAATTGCCCTGCCTTCCCCCCGAAAGAGAGAGAGAGAGAGAGAGAGAGAGAGAGAGAGAGAGAGAGAGAGA
>NW_027186296.1:61694734-61733468 GCF_028583685.1 Petaurus breviceps papuanus | reverse complement strand
GAAGGAAGGAAGGAAGGAAGGAAGGAAGGAAGGAAGGAAGGAAGGAAAAATTATGAACTCAATGATCTTAGAAAAATAAGGATGGACATGCATGAAATAATGAAGAATGAAATAAGCAAAATCAAGAGAACGTTGTACCCAGTAGTATCAATATTGTTTTAAGAACAGCTTTGAGCAAATAAGTCATTTTAACCATTATAAATACCCAAATTAACTGCAAAGGACATATGAAGGAACATGCTATTTACATCCAGAGAAAGAACTGATAAATAAAAGTATAGAATGATTTTACATAGATAGATAGATGGATAATATATATATATATATACATATTTTTGCCTAATGGTAGCCATCTCTAAGGTGGAGGGAAAGGGAGGGAAGAAAGAAAAAAGGGGGAAAAAGAAATTTACACAATAATTTCATTATATATTTAAAAGGAATAGAAAGTTGCACATAATAGATGTGCAAATAGATTTTTCCACTGTTATGAAGATGCTTATATTATTTCATAAATTAAAAATAAAATAAATAAAAATTATTCATGGAACAGATAAGTTTTGATCATGTCAGGGACAGTGCAAAGAGTGTCTAGATGATAGAATGCTGCTTGAGAATCTAGGTGTTCATGGGGAAGCATGGGAGACTAAAGGGAAACAAGAGGATGTTAAAAATATGGATGAGAACATTTAGAGGGGTAAGCAGAAAGAAATGAGAAGATTCTCTTCACCAAGAACCATTCCTGTCCCTCATAACCCAAGAGAAAAGAGACAGAAGTACAAGTGGCAAGAGGAAGCACTTTAGGGATTGTGGACCACCCAAACATCCCATTAGGTTGCCCATTCTCACCACCATCAACACTCTTCTCTTGGGACAGAAACCAGTAACAAGCTATTCAATAGATTCAATTTCAACAAGTGGTATTTGGTTGGATCTCTTACCCCAGTATAAACACTTGTTCTCGGGCTTAGTAGCAACAAGACACATAACTACAATAAACACCAACATCATTCACATCCCCACAGACTAAAACAACCACACAAGGAGAGAACTAAGACCAGCCCACAGCAACACTGCTACTCTAAATCCTAGGTCTCCCTCACCTTCTCCCCCCAATCAATTAATTGATCAACAAGAACTTATTAAGTGTCTACTGTGTTCCAAAAACTGTGATAGGCTCTTGGGATACAAAACCAAAAGAGAAAACAATCCCTATTCTCAAAGGATGTACATTCCAAGAGGTAGCATGGCTTATCTGAAAGAGTTATACTTGGAATCAAAAGTACCTAGGTTTGAAGCCCAGCTCTGCCAGTTGTTACCTGTATGGCCCTAAAAAAAAAGTCACTTCATCTCCCTCTGAGACTCAGTTTCCTCATGTGTAAAATTAAAGTGTTAACCTAGATGATCTCTAAGGTTTCTTTGACTTCTAAATCTATGATCCTCCTCTCACCACAAATAACGCACTATCCACTGCATGTCTGCTGATCTCCCCCATCCTTCTACTGTCTCATCACAAAGGCCTAGTTACCCTTGTCTCTCCAGTAGCTTAATTCTTATTCTTTAATAGAACTAAATACCCCTACAGAAACAGTGGTTTAATCAACATTCATCAGTTGCACCTGAGAACCCCAAAGGTTTATTTCCACATTGGTAAGGGCAACACTCACATACCTCTGTGCTTTCCAACCCTCTCTCATCACACTCTCCTAATGCTTCTGGGGAGCTAGGCAGCAATACCATGGTCCTCCTTAGCCCTGGAATGTCATAGTAAAGCCCCTCTATATCATGCCCTCCCCAACTCCCTGCAGGGGGCA
The DNA here is from genome assembly GCF_028583685.1 of Petaurus breviceps papuanus. NCBI lineage: Eukaryota > Metazoa > Chordata > Mammalia > Diprotodontia > Petauridae > Petaurus > Petaurus breviceps. The sequence goes on along the minus strand of NW_027186296.1, from coordinate 61,731,657 downwards.
GGGGGGGGGGGGGGGAATGGAGGAGGGAATGACAGTCAAAATGCTCTGTTTTTCCTTGCAGTTTGATTTTTGCCACCAGGATTATTAGCTAAGCTTCTTTCCATTCCCTTTTTTGACAGGCATTTAGCTATTCAGCTACCCTACTGCTCTTAGAACCCCCTGCTAGTTTTTACTGTTGGGGTTCTTTCATAGATACTGATTTTTTTTTTGAAAGGGCTTGAAATAACCCTTAGAACACTCAGAGGAGAGAAAGGGAGTAGAGCAAATCAAAGTAATAAATAGCTCTATGAGATGTTACCAAGGCAATGAGATTTGTATTTAGCAACTGGGGAAACCAAGGCCTTGAGGAAAGGGCCCTGCCCTTGAATATGCAAAGAGGCAGTCCTGGCTCTCTGCAAAGTACTGTGTATAGCCACTGGATGATGCTGCCTGCCGTCATATCTAGAGAAGAATGGCATTTGGTTTTGCTAAAGCATAAATTATCCCCTAAATATAGCTTTAAATGGTCTGCATAGCACATAAATAAGGTTCAGGCAGTATGAGAATGGGCCCATTTTTGTCACTATTTCATTTCTTTTATACATCATTACCTATTCAAACCATTTAGAGCAGCGTATTTGAGAAATAGAAATGGTGCCCCACAGCCAGTGTCCCTCCGATTGTTACTCTGTTCTCAGCGGATTAATTCATCAGGTAGATATTTTTCCTCTTTGAGTTTTTTATGCCAGTGCCAAGCCACATCACAAACCTCAGCCTGATTGGGCTTAATAAGCTTGCATTTGCAACACGCCACAGCCATCAAATGCCAAGTGCAGCAGCCTCACCGTGCAGGGATGTAAAGTGCCATAATCCAACGTGATGCAATTACCCACTTAAAGTCTGGCTGGAGAACACATTAGAAAATTCATCTAACATCGCTACTCTTGATAACCTGGGACCTTGAAGCCCATATCCATCTTCTTTAACATACACTCAAGGATGCTGCCCGCATCACAGGCAGCTTGCTTGGCTCCCTCACCAAGGTGCTCAGGCTGGGACTTGCTCACACTCAATCAGGCTGCCTGGCAACCCTGCTGTGAATTCAAGCCTCATGCAAAATGTACAGATACTTCCCAGCTTGCTTCTCAGATCAATGTGAAATTGTTGGACTGCCAGAGGCAGGCCACAGACGCTAGAGAGAAGCTACTTGATTAGAGAAAAGGAGTTCGCTCTTAAGTTCCAGATGTGTTTGCTTTTTTATTTTTTTTTTAAGCAATCGGGGTTAAGTAACCTGCTCAAGGTTACACGGCCAGTCATTTCTGGGTGCGGTGCTGAGCGCCTGAGCCCGTGATTCGATCTCCGGGTCGTCCCAACACTGGAGCCGGTGCTCCTACTAGCCCTGGCCGCCCCTAAGCAATTGGGGTTAAGTAACTTGCTCAAGGTTACACGGCCAGGTGTTTCTGGGTGGGTGCTAAGTGTCCAAGCCCGGATTCGATCCCCAGGTCTTCTCAACACTGGAGCCGGTGCTCTTACTTGCTGTGCTACCTGGCCGCCCCGATGTGTTTGCTTTTGAACCAGAAATCTGTAGGCAAAAAGCAACATTTGGATCCAATGATGGATGGTTCCTCAAATGAAACCAAGCACAGTGAAAACACTGGAGCTGGGGTTCAAATCTCAGCTGTGCTAATATACTACCTTTGTGACTTTGCATAAGTCATTCAACTTTTGTGGATCTTGGTTAAGTAGCACAGTGAATAGAGCAGTGGCCCTGGAGTCAGAAGGACCTGAGTTCAAATTCTACCTCAGACACTTGACAGATACTGGCTGTGTGACCCTGGGCAAGTCACTTAACCCTGGTTGCCTTCCCCCTCCCCCCCCAAAAAAAAGCACTGAATCTTAAATCAAAGGACCTGGGTTCAAGTCTTAGTTCTACCACTTTATGTGTAACCACTGTGCACCCCAGACTTTCCCAAGCTAAGCCGTACTGAAGATGGCAAAATATTTCCCTTCTCTCCTGAGGGCTTCTGTGTCCTTAGCAGTTTCTAAGCAGTGGCTCTCAAGCACTCACAAACAGGAAGCCTAGAACTGACAAGAAAAAAAAATCAGTTGAGCTTGGAAGGAGCAGAATTCCCAGAGGAAGAAGAGAAGTTGCAGTCAGTTTTTTAAGATTATCATTTTGAAGAAGCAAAGACCTTTGGTAATAAATATTCTAGACGCTGGTAAAAAAAAAAAATCCACCAACTGGCATCTGGTTTTATAAATACAAGTTTAAATAAAGAGTTACAAGCTTGGGGCAGATAGGTGGCACAGTGAATACAACACTGGACCTGGAGTCAGGAGGACCTGAGTTCAAATCCAGCCTCAGACAACACAAAACTAGCCATGTGACCTTGGGCAAGTCACTTAACCCCAAATTGTCTTGCCTTCCCCCCTCAAAAAAAAAGAAGAAGAGTTACAGAATCAGGGCAGTAGTAGGAAAGGGGAGCAAGAAAAGGAGGGAAGGGCATCAGGCTCTATCCTGAATTTTCTCACTGTCCTTATAACCTGTTGGCAGATCTTTTTGCCCCCAATCTTCTTCCACAACCAAGTACCTAAACGTGCCTCGGTGGTTCCCCCTATTATTTTTTTTTCCTGCCTCACTCTTCTACTCCCACTCTGGGTCTCTTGCTGTCTCCTCTTTGCTTGTGCCTGAAAAGGATATAGGTTTTTACCTCTCACCTGCCTTGCCCTGCCCTGCTTCCTGAAATGAGCACATTCTTCAGGTTTCTTAAAGGGCATGAGTTTGTTGTTTTTTTTTTAATTGATCATTGATACAGGAAAGCATGCTATGATGAATCTTTGAGTTCATCATAGTAGGTGTTCCCTCCACTGAAGTACATTCCAAGACCTCACCCTAATGAATTCTGCCCATGATATCCCCATAAATCCTCCAAAATGGATCTACCCAAGCATTGGAGGCCTTGATCTAGTGTTTTCAGTATCTCAGCATTACTAATGTAGCACTCAGGCTATCCATCTGTTGTTTCTCATTTCTCATTCTTTCTCAAAGACCAGGCCCTCCCCCTTTCTTCATCATTTATGTCATTAATAAGAATGGAAAACACACAGGCTTTGAAATTAACAGTAAGTTGGGGGAGGGAGGGAGAATTCTGCCAAGCTAGACAACTAAACTTCATCTTTGTTTCTAATGCAAGTAGAGTTAGGACTGGAATATTCCCAGCTTCCCCCTATTTCCTGACTGCTCACCTTCCTCCAGATCTTGTACCTGAAATCAATCAGCTCCAATTAGATCTAGATCGAATGATATCCCAAACTCCTAGTCAATAACCCAGGGTAGATTCAAGTTAGGGCAGCTAGGAGGCACAACTGATAGAGTGCTAGGCCTGGAGCTAAGAAGACTCATCTTCCTGAGTTCAAATTTGACCTCAGACACTTTACTAGATGTGTCACCCTGGGCAAGTCACTTAACCCTGTTGCATCAGTTTCCTTATCTGTAAAATAAGCTGGAGAAGGAAATGGCAAGTCATGCCAGCATCTCTGCCAAGGAAACCCCAAATAGGGTCACAAAGAGTCAGACACAGCTGAAACTACTGAACAATAAGATTCAATTTAGCATGACTGCTTAGCTTCTCACCACCACCCCACCCCATCCCACCACCAGAACTTTATCCCCAGACATGGGACATGTGACCTTCAGTAATGCAATTATTCTCTTCTCCTGCTCCAAACCGCTGCCACTGAGAATTCTTTCTATGGGCTTCAAACTATCCTCAAAAGACCCCACTATAGCTTTCACCTTTCTGAAAGTTCCTTTGGCCTTGACCAATGGAAGTTCTAATTTGTTCTTGATGCTTTCCCCCTCTGTCCCTGGAAAAGATTCACTACCTGTGTAATATAGTCAGCTCTTTAGGTGATTCTGGGCTCTTTAAAAAGTGACTTGCCCTGCTAGACCATCATGTTCATCCAGTTCCTCTCTAACAGCCATGGACTCAGCTGACCATATCCCACAACAGCGGCAGCCATGATTTCCTCAAGTCAGGCTAACTCAAAGACGTTCTCTGTAAGCACCCAAAGCAGACTGAGTCTCCCCTTATATTCAAAACCTTTGCCTACTCTTGAACCTCCCACTAAGTTTCTGTTTCTCAAATATTTCTAGTTTCCAGCTTTTGGGCACACCTGACAAGGCACAGGTCCTAAGTCCAAAATATGGCCACAGTGAAGGTAGTCAGCACCACCTTCTCTTGCCAACTCTCTTAAATGAGTGATCATCCAGATACAAACACTACCTCTCCTTGGTTTTCTAAGGCTCCATTCATTCAGGATTCGAAAACAATAGAAAAAAACACTTTACACATTAAATAATGAAGTGGAAAGAGTCAGAGGACCCAGACTCGAAATCTGGCACTACCCCCTCACTACCCAGGTGATCTTAGACAAGTTATTTAAACTTTCAGAGCCTCATTTTCCTCATATGGACTAGATGATTTCTAAGATCACTTCTACCTTATAATCTATGACTCTAAGAATAGTGAATAATATGTAGTCCCCACACATGTACACATAACAATAAGAGAAGGGGAAATTTTTTGATATGTTGTATGTTTCACAATTATATACATATAGCAAGGGAAAGGATGAGTGTGAGAGGGGGAAAAGGGAGTTGCTTAGTTTTCTGGCTTCCTGGAGATAACAAAGAAACCTTGCTGGATGGCTATGATTACTTACAATCTTCTGAAGTTGAAGGAAAATTGAGATGTCTTTCATGGTGTATGTCCATTGGCACTTTGACAGAAACAGACTTGGCAGGGCATTAGAGTTCACTCTGAATCTACTGGTGTTCATTTTCCATTACCTACTTAGTAATTGCTATTGGGAACTAAATTAAAATTTTCATAAATTTTCTTCACATGGAAGAACCTGTTATGTCAAAGGTGTTGTGATTATTTAGTTATGGTCTGGCTGGTCCTGGTGAAAAGCTTGGTACAAGGATTCCTCCCCCTCCACCTCAGGTACACTGAATAGCTTTTCTAACACAGTTGCTTCTAATAAACCCTGGTAAGGGGGGGGGTTGCATTATTAATTAATTAATATATTAATTGCATTAATTTGGATTCAGGGTAGCTTATTGCTAGCCACACATGCTAAAAGCAAAACAGCAATATAACTTGTAACTACATAGGAAGAAGACAATGTCCTTTCTCCCATGGACTTGGTTTTGTGCCTGATTTTTCCCCCACTCCATCCCTGCCAATTCCATTCATTTGTTCAGAAGACCAAAAGTCTTGGGGTTAGGAAATTTGGGAGCCACAAATCTAGAAATTTCTAGGTAGTTTTCTAGAGGGTTAACCTTCAAACTGATGCTGAGTAAATACAGCTTACAAATCAATAATTGAGCGAAGAACCACAAGGAACATCTAACCCTAAGTCAAAGTGAAGCCTCGATCAGAGATACTATCCTTGGTGACCAGAAAACCAGAGATAAAAAATAGACTCAAGCTTAATTACTTGTTGTGAGAAGGTTTTGTATTCCAAAAATCTTGACACCTAGAAAGAAAAATCCCCTTCTAAAAAGAAAGTACTCATTCTTTATAATGTTCAGAAAAATCAACTCTCCCATTCCCCATTTTGCCATAGGAAAAACACATTGAGTTTTTCTCTCTTTTCAGAAAAAAAACCTATAGCAAAAAGCCCTTGAAATATAATTTAAGAGATGGAAAGTGAATGATGAATAAAATTTAGTTCATACATATATACACATAACAATGAAAGAAGAGATTTTTTTTCAATTCCTTGTATTTCACAATGACATACACATAGCAAGGGAAAGAACCAGTCTTCCTTTTATGGAGAAGATGTAACATCTCAGCTGAGGACACTAATTAAAGCTAATAGATATAAGCTCCACCACCTTGGGCCCAGTGAAGCCACATCTAAGTGACCAGGAGAGCAGCAGAGAACTATCAAGCAGTAACCATGCAAGAGCAGTAGGAAGTAACACTTCAAGAGCTTAACCTATGTACCTCACCTGCACAAAGGCAGAAACTACATACCCAGCACAAGGCCAGCAAGGAGAAGGTCTGGCAGAAGGAGCGCACTAAGGCAGAAGGCAGCAGCAGCCATGTATCGATAGAAGAACTGTCACTCTACATGGGAGCCCCAGTCATGGATGTTCCTTGGATTTCTTATATTTTTGAATGAATGTTTCCTATGTGTATCCATTCCCATTGATTGTGTGTGTGTGTGTGTGTGTGTGTGTGCGTGTTGGGGAGAATGTGACCTAGATTTAGGGTGGAAATATTTTATTGTTAATTTCCTTGTTATACTATTTCATTAAATATCCTTGCTTTAAATTCATCTTAAAAACTTAAATCCAACTTATAAAAATACATTGGGGGGGAGGGGGCTCCTGAAGTATGATTCTGAGTATATACCAAGCCCTAGATTTTCCTAAACCTGGGGCAGCCTTGCTTTAAGTGCCCATTCTACAAGTAGGAGGTACTTCCAGGCATTACAAGCATCTTGTCTCATTTTATTTGCTACTTAGATCATCACAATAACCTCATGACTTCAGTATAACTGGACCAGGATTATTTCCTCATTTTGTAAAAGAGGAAACTGAGGCCCCTAAAAATTATTTGAATTATATAATGAACCACTATAAACAAATAGTGGGAAAAGGTCTCCCGAGTCTAGTTTGAGTATTTTTCTCCTTATAACACATTGCTTATAAATGTCTACCCAGTCTGGAATCTACTTTCTTTTCAGCTTTGTAAATGGAAGTTAGACTGTCAGTAGTGAACTGAAATAGCATTGAATGAACCCCTTGTGTGCCCCATCAAACTCTCTAGTAAGACCTCAGCAAAAGGTCAATTATTCACCCTAACACTTTTGTGGCCTCTGAATATCTTTTCCTAGTCTTCTACCTAGCCCTGGTATAGGGTCAGTGCTAATGAGTGAAGAAAGAGAAAAGCAAATCAAAAATTGAGGATATTTTAATGGTGTCAACTTGAAAAATTATCTGGGAACTGAATCCACTGCCTAGATAGAGAAGTAAGCAAATGTAGATTATATACACATTGCATGCACATCAAACCCACTCCTCATAGCTATTTGATTTACCTGGATTGCAGTGGGGGGAAGGAATCTATGGTCATTGGTTGCAGAGGTGTACAAGAAATATAGGGTTCCCCTATGTCTTCCCTATCTCCTCTAGTAGCTTACTACATTATCTCAAATTGATTATATTTCTATATGTCCCACTTTCTCCTCTAAAATATTGAAAACTCCTTCACTTTTCTTTCTTAAAGGAATACAGGAAGGATTGATTACCATTAAGTAGATGCAAGGCAGTGTAATTTTTAAGAAAACATACTATATGGCTAGATGTGACTTCCTTTTACCTCTAGGATAAAATATAATTCCTTAGTCGAGCATTTAAGGTCTTCCACAAGTATACTACAACCAACTGTACCTTTCCAACCTTATTTTATATTATTCCCCTTCACACAGTCTGCATCCAAGTCAATTTAGACTACTTGCTGATTCCCCAACTTTGACAGGATGTCTTGCACACCCAGTATAGTTACACAGGCTGTCCACCATAACTGACCCCCATTCCTTCCTCATCTCTGCCTTTCAGAATGCTTGTCTTGCTTCAAAGCTCAACTCTTTCATGAAACATTTTCTGCTTCTTCCCCATATGAAAAGTATTCTCTCTCTCCTCAAATTTCCCCAAGACATAATAGATTCCTCCTTTACTCCCATCAATCCCTACCCTATATCTGTCTACATGTCATATCTCTCCCATACCCCAGCATGGAAAGTAACCACCCTATGGGAAGAGAATATCATTATTTTTTAATAACTTGAATGACTGGTACAGAGCTTTGCACATAGTGGGTGCTTAGTAAATGTTTACTGAATTTGATTGTACAGAAACCTGTAAGACTTGAACTTTTTAGACACAAAAGATATACCAGAATACATACAAGTATGATTACAGCCTCCTTTCTGCCACATGCCAATGCCCTCCACTGGCCATCCCTTCTCCAGGGCTAATTGATGGAACTCATTTTCTGAGACTGAGACATGCAGCTCTAGACTGAATCTGGGGCATACACCATCATTACTTCCATTACTCAGCCCTCCCACTTAATGAACTCTGTGTTCAAATTCCAGAGTAGCACAGGATCTGACCACAGAGAGACCCAGTGAATACAAGCATGACACATAAGGCTAATCACTGCCTCTCACAGGGTCAGCATCCAGGACCACATGGTACAGTGACAGGGCAGCAGATTTAGCCAGAGGATTTGGGTTCATGTTTTAATTGTCATTTTCCTACCACTGTGACCTTCACATGTCATTTCTCCTCTCACTTTTCTGATCTGGAAAATGAAGGAACAGGATGGACTGTATGACCTATGAAATCCCTTCCATCCATAAGTCTACAATTCCATAAATGAGGGAAGAAAAGGGGAGCTTATGAAGGAGATCCAGGCCACCATAGCCACTCCCAGAACTTTATGTCTGTTGACTCCCACAACAATAATCACCAAAGATCAGTTCCTTTAGCTTCTGTACACCAGCACTGCTCTGCAGTGCTGATCCTACCTTCATACCCTCCACTTCTGGGCTAGATGAAGTTTCAGCTGCTAAAAGATGGATGCCTGGCCCTAGCTGAGTTCCTGAATCCTTCCATTTATATCCCATTGTGCTCCAAGTGGTCCCAAACAGTTTCTTTGCTCCTCTTTCAAGTTTAATTCATTTCTATTCAATTCAACAAGAATTTACTGAATTCATATCATGTGCTGGGAGATCCAAAAGGTAAAGCTGATCCTCAAGACAGTATTAATCATAAAATACTGGAATACAATTTAAAGAAAAAATTTCCAGTATATGCTACTAGCCACAAGGAAGGGGATCAATAATAGGGAGGAATAATCAGTAAAAGTTTCTTAACAGTGAGAGCATTGAAGGATTGGCAGAATTTGAACAGATAGAAAGGAATGGAAAGAAGGCCATGGGCAGCAAGGCAGAAAATAGTCAAAAGATGAGCCAGGAGGCAATAATATTCACAAGCTTATAAATCAAATCCTAAATAATCTAGGATTGACTGAGGGGAACCCCATGACCCAAAACTCCACAAAGAATGATCTCTTAGAATTCCCCATTCATTTTTTAATATAAATTCAGAGAAGAGTTATGACAGTTAATTCTGACTAGTATAGTAACTCATGGAAGAGTTGAATAAATAGTATTTGAAGATGAAATTCCATTTTGAAGATGAAATCCTCATTTCATGAAGGCATCAGGCCAATCTAAGGCTCACTCATCCTGTCTCAGGCACTCAGCTTGAGTATGAGACGGTGGGGCAAATGTCTGAACTTCTGAAAGTTGCCCCTTACATCTGCTCCAAGGGATTAAAGCTAGACATCAGAGAGATTGCTCTGGGTTTATTTACTTAAAAGGCTTGGGAACTCATCACCCACTCTTTTCTGATGAATCAGGCCACCAGCAGATTCAGATATCCTAATTCACTTCTACTGAAAAGCTTTCCCTTGGGTTTTCCTGCCTAAGCACAATCTCCCAGCCTGAAATGCTTCACTGAAAACACAAAGGCCTCTTTTCCATTAAGCAAAGATCAAGGGACAAAGATGTATTAATAGCAAGAAGGCCGCCAGGAATACACTGTCGACTGTCAGAGCTCCAAGCAGTACATTGTTTGGGGGCTGTTATCTCTAAGAGTGAATCAGAGCTGCCTGAGGCACAGGGCAGCAAAGTTGATTTTGGAGCTCTGGGACAGCCTCAGCTAGCTTCTCTGTGTCATCCTGCACTAGAACTCAGGGGATTGTCCAGGTGGCCAGTCATATCTCTCTTAACCTATACTGTCTGTGAATCACAATTTGGTTTGCAGTTCTGAATTGGCTCACACAGGTGAAACAGATGTGGACACTTGTCCTCCTTCCCTCAGTCTTTGCCCATCCCACTATTCAAATCCTTTGGATGATTCTCTCAAAAGCCCCTTGAGGGAGGCCCTGGCACTGGGTAACAATGTGGCATGAATGGTGACAAATTCCCAAAGAGCAAAAGGCCCATGTTCTGAATTGTTGGGCAGGTGATCTTTAAATAGATGGAAGTTGGATTGGCTGACTTATTTTCTTTAGCTGAGCCCAGTTTGCTAAGGAAGATATTTTCATCAGTCCAGGTGTCCACTTGGACATGGGCAAAGGCTTTGCCAGGCAAGATGCCCACCTGGTTGAGACAGACACTTTGCCAGCCATTGGGGCTGCCAGAATGAGGATAAGGTGACAATTAGCTCTTTGTAAGTAAGAGGCCAAAGGTTTCAGCTGTTTTTTTTCCATATGATCTTCAGAAGGTTTATGAAGGGCTGCAGCAGGTATTCAATTCAACACTTCTTCATTAAGCCCCTAATATATGTAAGACACTGTACTAGGGTGTGTAATTAATACTTGAAAATTGACTTGTAATAGCAGCAGGTGGAAACTTTCCACTGTAACCTCTATTATACCTCGGATATTCATCCAAGCCTCCCTGATACTTCCTCAATTTCAGGACATGGAGTTCCAAGTCCAGGAAACTTGGCAAAATATCCCAAATGGCAAATAGGCTGTTTCCATGTCCTCTGGCTGTATCCCTTGAACTTTTTCCTCCTCAATTTTGATGACTGTGAATTTGTTCCAGTCCTTAACCTTACATGTTTGTTCTAGCCATTTGTTTCATCCAGACTAAATGAGAACCTCCGGCATTTCTTTGAGCTTAATGTTTACCCCATAGGGTGCAAAGGACCCTAAAAACAACCAATGAATGTTAATGAATTTATCTTTAAAGAAGCTGTTGTTGAATATTTATAGATCCAGATTCTTCTTTCCACCTGCTACTCCCTGGTGAAAAGTTTTGCACTTTGGAAAACTCGAACTAAGTCTTTAGCATTATTAGAGTATCACTGAATGTACATAGTCGTTTACAAAATGGTACCTTGGTGGTCTTAATACAGCTTCTAAAAGTGTCTAACTTAACCCTGGAGGATGCTTTTTGCTCTGTAAGGAAGCGGCTAAATGTGTCCCTGGGCCCCACATAGAGAACTTTGTGTTCACATGTGAATTTCCACCCTAGTGATCTCCCAGTTGTTTTGATGAGGAAATGGGAACGAAATCAACAATGGGGACTGTTTTCTTTTTTATTTAAGTGTGTTATTGATGTTTTTTTTTCTTTTGTATCATTATCACTTCTCAATGACTCTTCTCCCACCCTCAGATAGAATTCTATCCTTTGCCAACTCTCAAAACAAATAAGTCCTTTTAAGTAAAACAAGTCGATACATTGGCCATATCTAAAAATAAAGGCTTCATTCCATACCCATAATCCATCACCTCTGCCAATGGTTTTCCATCAATCCCCTAAAATGACAATTAATCACTGCATTGATCAGAGAGCTCTGAAGTCTTCACTTATTGTTTTCCTTCATATTACTGTGGTCATTGTGTCAACTGCTCACTGTTTACATTGTTCCTTTGGTTCTACTTTGCTCAATTCCTCAAAGTATTCCAGAGTTTCTCTAAATTCTTCATATTTTTCATTTCTTACCTTGCATTAAGATGCAATATATGACCCTTTGACCCAGCAATACCACTTCTAGGGTTATATCACAAAGCAATCATAGAAGTGGGAAAAGGCCCCATATGTACAAAAATATTTATAGAAGGTCTTTTTGTGGTGGCAAAGAATTGGAAATCAAGGGGATACCCATTGATTGGGGAATGGCTAAACAAGTTGTGGTATATAAATGTAATAGAATACTATTGTGCTATAAGAAATGAGGAGCAGACAGACTGTTCTGGGAATGGGAATTTCATATCTTCCCTGTCCCTAGGCCCTTTGATAGGCTTAAGTATACCTGGAGCCTGTGGAGGGAGCCTTGGTTTTCAGGAATGCCCACACCTTGGTGCTCTGTAATTGGGCACTGGGTCAAGAAGAACATTCTCTGAGCCAGGAGAAGGCTATATATACCCTGATGTGAGATTTTGCACTGGGGCTCACTTTGAGAAGTGATGTGTGATTTGACCAGACGAGACTCTGGGCAGCCATAGAGCCCCCCGGCTTTGAAAACCCAGATGTTGGTGCTTCCCTGTCTGGTAACTGTGACTAGGTATGGATATAATAGTCAGACAGCTGGAAGCCTGTCTGTTTGATCTGTTTCTCTGTCTTCTTATAACTTCTGCTTGTAACTTGTTTGTATTCTCTGAAGTTCAGGGTATTGACCTTTTTCCCCTGAACTAGGTAAATGACATATGTTTGATTAAAGCAAGATTGTTAACCCATTTTGAGTTGCTTTCCTTTAGAAAAGCAGATCTAAGAACCTATGTTGGCAGCCACCCTGGGGATGCTAGGGTGCTTGCTGCTACACAGACTTCATGATAACCTGGAGAGACTTGTATAAACTGATGCTGAATGAGGAGAGCAGAACCAGGAGAACTTTGTACACAATTACAGACACATCGTATCTGTGACAACTAACTTTGATAGACTGGGATCCATGCAGCAATGCAGGATTATAAGACAACTCCAAAAGAATCATGATGGAAAGGGATATCCACATGCAGACAAAGAACTACAGAATCTGAATGCAGATTGAAGCAAATTACCTGCTCTCTTTTTTGTTTTGTTTTGTTTTGTTCCTTCTTTCTCATTGTTCACTCCAGTGGGTATAATCCTTCTTTACAACTTGACTAATGTTTAATGTGAAGGTGTTTATAGATCCTATATTTGATTACATACCACTATGGGGCGGGGAGGAAGGGGAAGGAGAAGGTATGGGGAGAAAATTCAATGGAACTGAATGCTGTAAACTAAAAGTAAATAAATAATTTTTTAAAAAAATTTTAAAAGATGCAACATATGTTTATATGCCACAATTTGTTCAGGAATTCACCAATCAATGAGCACCCACTGTTTCCAGAAGAATTGTTTTCCCCATGAATAAAATGAAATAATATGTGTGAAGCATTTAGTACAGTGTCTGGCATATAGTAGGTGCTATATAAATGTTTATTCTCCCTTCCCCTCTTCCATGGATTTTAGTCTTATTGCAGTGAATAAAGCATCCAATTCAGTGTCAAATGATCTGACTTTAAAGTTTCCCTCTGTTACTACCTGCCATCACCTTGGGCATGTCATTTAACTTTTTCAGCCTCTGTTTCTTAATCTATAAAATGAAGTCATTGGACAAGATACCCCTTAAGATAATTTCAAGGTCTTTTATCTATGATCCTATGATTCCCAGGGGAGAAGGAGATAAGGAGGAATGACTATGAGACCTCTGAATTCCACCTCCCCAGGATCCCCAAGCACCCTAGTTTATGGATCAACTTTAAAAAGGGACTTAAAGGACTACCAAACCTTAAGTGGAATTAAGAGATAAAAATAAGTATACATAAAGCTGTTCCCAATTTTTTCTTACATATTTATTTTTATTGGATTATATATATATATATGAATATATACATATATATGCAACACTGAAAATGCTTTTAGTTAAAGCAAAAGATAGTTAATGTTAGAGGAGGCAATAAAATACGCTATCCAGTTCACATTTTATTCAACTTTTAATAAACATATAGCTATTATATGCAATGCCATCAGCTATTAATGTGAATTAGAAGTATAATATGCATTGTCAACAGAATTTTTTAGTGTTTTGGATTATATCATTACTCCCATAAAAGACAGTATATTTTAAATTCTAAAGGAAGGCTTTTCCAATGGTCTAGGTCAAAATAAAATTTGAGAGAGAGGAAAAAAACAGATTTCCAACTGTCATATGAAAAATAATGGGACTTTTAAAAAGGAAAGGAAGGAATACAAACTATATGCTTAAAAATGTCTCTCATAATCATAAGGGACATTAGATTTCATCTAGTCAAAACTCATCATTTTAAAGATAAGGAAACTGAGGTACCTTAACTGGGGACCTGGCTCAAACAATGTCACAAGATTGAGTTAATGGCAGTATCAAAATTAAATTTCAGATCTCTTAATTTTTGGTCCAGGGCACTCTCTATGTAAATACATGGCCTCTTTGTCAGAAAGTCAGCTTAAACAGTTAAGTTTTCTGTAGGTGTTAGATGATTATTTTTAATAGGAGAAGATGACATTCCTGTCAGTGTGATAACAGCCCCTCATATTGATCTAGATAGAAAGACTTTGGTTTACTACTTTGGCATGATTATCTTAAGATAGACTTAGGAAGGTTCAAAATACCAACATCCCCATACAAGGAAACATGGAGCTTACAAAATGATAACCAAGCAGCCTAGCTTTGTTGATGGGAGAAATTCACAAAACAGAGGGCCAGCCATGGAAGATGAACACAAGGCAGTCTGCTGGGGGTCCTGAATGGGAATAAGTGCCCCACAGAGACCGTAGAGGGAATGTGACATCCTCTCCCCAAACCAATAACATCCTATGGGTTTTTATAGAGTTCTTTTCTGGACCTAGCAGGACAAGGCATTGGGGGCAGGGAGCAAGGATTATGAATTTGGTGACTGTAACTGATTCATCTTAGTGGGGAGAGAAGACTCCTGGGAATTTGTGACTAGTTGATATTCAAATTCCCCTCTGGAAAATGGACTTTGGGCAGTTACTTCTTGTATTACTTATTGTGAAAGGGTGACTCAGATTACATGTCAGGTGTTTTTGAGGTTCTTCTGGGCTACTTCATTTATCAGGATAGGAAAGCGACAGGGACCATTGTACAATGACAATACATTCACTTTCAATTTTCCCACTAGTGGTAAATATCTTTCCATGGAGAGAAGGTAAGAATACCATACCCATAATCATGGCTCAATAAAATATTATTTTGTAGCAAAAAAAATGAGACCCAATCTCTACCTCTTCCCAGATTTATTTATAGATGGGGGCTGGAAACCATTACTTAAACATGTGTTTGAGTTGCTTGTCTCAGGCTGGACCTCCAGTAGAGAACATTATGCTGCTGTTAATCTAAGTAGTTTTCAAGGGAAAGGAAACCCCCTTCAAAACATCCAGATTGGTTAAATGCTAATTGGTCATGTTGTTATGGTGTTTTTGTCAAATGCTGTTCCTCTGCCAAGTATTCCACTTCTTGCCTTACCGTTTAGGCTGTTCCTTATACTTAAAATGTTCTTCCTCATCACAGCAGGCAGACTCTTGGCATCCCTGGCATCTTTCAGGGAGCTCAAGTCTCCCACACAAGCTCTTCTTAGACCTACTCAGTTCTTAGCATTCTCCTCTCTCTATCCAATTCCCTAGTTGCCTCTCCAGTTTTTAACCACTTATTTATTTTGTGTGTGTATATACCTACATACACACATACACATATATTTGCTGTGTATATGTTGTTTCCCTCAGTAGAATGTAAGCACTTGAAGGGAAGGAATTTTTTTGTCTTTCTATCCACAACAAATACCACAGGGCCTTGCACATAGCACTGTTGCAATACTTAATAAGTGCTTATCAAATTGAACTGAATGAAATTAAATGGGATGGAATTAAAATGCTGAAAAATCATTCACTTTGGTATTAGACAAAAACTATTAACAGGGAAGAGAAAACATCATCTTTCCCACCGTCTAAAATGCCTCGTATCTCCCAACCTCATTATTTCATCACTGACCCCACTATTCCCCCTAATGCCCAGTCTTTAATTACTTTACATGGACATGGTATGATTCAACAAGACTGAGGAATTAATTGCGTATAATTGGCTAAAGTTTAGAAAGTTTGCTTCCTGAACAGGAGACAAGACTTGAAATCATTGAACAAACATTCTAAGTTCTTATGCCTGTACTAGGTACTGTAAGGGATGCCATTCCCATCCACCACCCACCTCCAAAAGACAATAATGGGACATGGTCCCTGTCCTCAAGCACCTTACAAATTTTTTTAAAAATAAAATTAGCATTCGTGAAACAATCAAAGAACAACTGGGTACTACACTATGTGATATTGATTATAAATGCTAAATAAGCTATAAAGGTAGTAAGAGAAGAGAGTAGTAGCAAAATAAGTTTTCATGGATAGATTTGGATTTTATACAGGTTTTTTAAAATGAGTCAATTTTCTCAGAGGTGTCACTAGGGCAGGGTAATCAGGACAGTCCAAACCATATCATCTACCCCCTCAAAAAGTTTCTCCAGGTAATGGTTCCCCATTACCTCCAACATAAAATACAACCCCCTCTCTTTAGCATTTAAGCCCCTCATGAATCTGACTCTAATACATCTTTCCAGATGAACTGCAAATTAATCTCCTACAAGCAATCTGTGTTGCAGGTAAACAGGCCTATGTGCTCTGCCTCTTACTCAACTTTCCATTACCTGTCTCCATGACTTTACTCCTGACCCTCCTTCAAAGCTCAGGGGCCCCAACCTACCAGAGGCCTTTTCCTAATACTTCCCTCCACAAGCCCTATTCCTTAGTACTCTCCCTAACCTCACATTACTTGGTATTTACCTTGCATATATTTTGTATGTACTTATATGGGTACATGTAATTTCCCCTAGTGGGAGGTAAGTTTCCTGAAAGGAAAAACTTTCGTTTCTGTCTTTGCATCATGAGCTCCTAATCAAAAGGCCTAGAAAATAGTAGGTACTCAATAAATGCTTGTTGAACTGACTGGAACAGAAAAGGAACTTGAATCTTAACAAGGCTAAGCTACTTGCCTGAGGTTACACAGCTAGGAGAGAGAACTCAAACCCAGCTCTTCCAAGGACTAAAATGAATGTATTCATTCCACCACACCATGCTCACAAACTTTCCCTTTGAAAGATAGCCTTTACACTCCCCAACCATTAGTAACACAGCTTTCTCTTTTCCCTCTCATTGTCTCAATTCTTGATTCTGACCAAGGAACTCCATTAATTTTCTTTGACATATATTCCAAATGACATCACTTTGGTTCTTTGAAATTCAAAGAGTTGGATTAATGAAGCACAAACTTCAAGCATATTGGGTGCATAATCCATCACATCTGACCACAGCCTTGCAACTGTCTATAATTCCAAGGCATTGCAAAAACTTTCCAAGCTGCTTTTAAAAATGAATACAGAACCCTGAAACAGAAGGCTGTACCATGTCCATTTTTTTCTAGAAATATATGGAAGGTATATATGCTAGAAATTAAATAGTGCCATTCTATGCTTAGTGTTTATTGATATAAATTTAACCTGTTCACATACTAGATTAAATTCCAATCTTTCCCTGAATAATATGCATTTAATTCCTCATTGCACCAATCTATTGAAAATATCCCTCTTGGCAACCTTCCAAAAAAAAAACGTTATGAATTGCAAACGCTTTTAGATTTTGTTGAAGTATTAAACACTCTACTTACCCACATATTCAAGGGAGGCTCTTTTATTGAATTTCATTTCCCCAAACTCTTTTCAAATAATGTCAGAGTAACAAAAACCAGGAGCAGTGACTGGATGGAATCACTCACCTTTCCTTGAGCACTGAAAAAGACCTTAATGTTCCCATATGAAAAAATATATATCAAACTAATTACCTCTTTTTCTTCCAGAGTAAAAGACAATCTAACACTCTTTTCATGGACATAATGCCATTTATTTTACATAAGGGCTTTTTTGTGGACTCAAAAAATTGGTGTATAATGCGTGTGAATCAAAATCCAGATTAGCTAATTAACTGATGATTCTGAGGACAAAAAGAGAAATCAATAGAGCTGTGAAATTTGGCATAGGCACCGAAGAGTAGAAGAAATATCACACCAGGTGAGACCAATCCATCCAGTCTAGTGTTCAGTCTCTGGCAAGAACACAAAGGAGATTTTGAGCAAAGGTAAAATGGCTGCTTTCCATGCTATCCACCTCAAAAGCTAGGGATGTACCCCCAGACAGGATCCTTCCCTTTATTAATCCATCATGGAACTATCTTTTTTAATACCAATATTCTTCTGGTGGCATTTTATGGACTGTAATCATTAAACTTGAAGGTCACCCAACATGTTGAATATGAGCAGGACAGAACACTACAAAGAAGTCATGCAGAAGAGGACTAAAGGATGCCATTAAAGAAATTTATGAACAAAAAAGAAGGTGGCCTGGCCATGTGACAAGAGCAAAAGAGAATCTGCAAACTTTATTACTTTTGCGGTGTTAGAAGCTGATCGCTAGGTGACACCACAGTGCATAAAGTTCCATGCCTGGAATCAGGAAGACTCACCTTCCTGAGTTCAAATCCAGTCTCAGACACTTAATAATTGTGTGACACTGGGCAAATCACTTAACACTGCTTGCCTCAGTTTCCACATCTGTAAAATGAGCTAGAGAAGGAAATAGGAAACCATTCCAGTATCTTTGCCAAGAAAACCCCAAGTGGAGTCACAGAGAGTTGAAAATGACTGAACAAAAATATTAGAAGCTGAGGAAGGCCCCCAGCACATCAGATGGACTTCTTGTGGAGACCTTGCAGGAGGACATGAAGAGAACAGACAGGAACGTACAGATATGTTGTGATCTCTGTGCTTGGTAACAATACCTACATCAATGAGATCACATTTCCAATGGAATATTAAAGCATGGAATTTTATCACCCTCAAGATTAGCTAACCCCGAGGGTTCCCAAATATATTATGAGAGGAGCTACTTTCTATCTTTGAATTTCCCCCAAGTTTTGAATTTGAAGTGGGGATGGGGGACGATACAGTCATAATATCCTGAGCAGAGGAGATAAAGGGAAAAGCACTGGCATCAGGGCATTGGAGAAAGATGAGAGGATATTGCTACCTTCAGTACCTCTCTTCTTGCTGGAAATCCCAGTATAGCAGAGGAGAAATGATAGAGATAAGAGGTCAAGTATTCAACAAGCACTTATTAAGCTTATCCTATGTGCCAGACTCTATGTTGGGCTCTTGGGGGTACAAATTCAGCAAAGGAAATACATACGTATATATTAGTATACAATTGAATAAATATATCCTAGTTAACTACAAGACAGTTAGTTTTGGAGAATTGCAGGGAAGGGAGTAATCAGAAAAGACTTCACATGGTGCACAAACTGAATCTTCAAGGAAAAGAGGAAATTGATAAAGGAGAAGTAAGGGGGTATAGGTTCCAGGTCATGGTGAAGATGAAAGGAGGCATTTTATAGAGATGCAAAAACTTGGAAAATCAACCAAGTAAAATTTTAATGGCTGGGGTGGCCAGGTAGCACAACGAGTAAGAGCACCAGCCCCAGTGTCAGGATGACCTAGGGGATCGAATCCGGGCTCAAACACTTAGCACCACACCCAGAAATAACTGGCCATGTAACCTTGAGCAAGTTACTTAACCCCAATTGCTTTAAAAAAAAATGTTAATGGAAACCTGCAGGTTCTAATCCACTAGCTATGTACATCTAATCTAATTTTTACTTTAACTATTTTTTTACTTACTCAACTTCTTAAAATTACATGTTCTATATGTATTATAGCCTACTGTTCTGTGAGGTAGTAAAAAATATGCCTCATTTATCCATCATTGTCAGGATGTTCATTGTTCCATATGTGACTCTATCAGAAATACGCTGGTAGTGGGAGAAGTCTAAAATATGAACAAGAATGAGACTTCCACCAAACTTCAAAGCAACCAAGTCAAAACAATCATCACTGTTCATTGGGTCCAGATTCCAGAACAAAGAGTCAACTTGCCCTTATACAAAGATTGATAATAATAATGGCTTGTGCTTTATAGTTAACAAAAATGGTTTAAATCCATTATCTTATTTGATTTACAAAGTCTTATAGGAACTTCAAACACCATTACCTCCATTTTATCAATGAGAAAACTGAGACCCAGAAGCACAAAGTTATTTACCCAAAGTCATGCAGCAAGTTAGTGGCAGGGCTAGGAATTTAAACCCTTTTGGCTTCCAGTGTAGGACCTTTCTCATGCCTCCATACCAGACACTCTGCCTTCTCCCCTACCTGTCTTTCCCTGAGAATTGATTCACCAGCATATCACCCTGACACAAAAAGAGAAGGAAAGATACCCAGGATTCCAAAACCACTATAACTACCTTCCCAAAAAACTATGAGATTCCTTTGCCTTCCCCCCCATTAATAACATGATCATTCTCTTTATATGGAATGATTAAGGCTAGTTTCAGAATGCACTGGTAATGGCCTCTTTGGTTTCTCTCCTTGTTTATTCTGGCTAAACATGTCCATTGCATGGATAGAAATACTTGTGCATTCTCCTTGCAACCAACCTGGCTTCATGGTGGCTCCACTGTTTTGTGTCTACTCACTGCCCCCTCAGACATGTGTGCCGCCATGCCACCCCCACCCAGGCCCATGCCAACACTGGGGGCCTAAAGCTTTCTTGTCCTAAAGTCAGGAGAGTTTTATCGTCACAGCCACTGACACACAGACCACTCTTTTTGCAGCTCTTGTGTCTATTTTAAATGTCTGACATTTACCTTAGTACCCATCATCATTTCCCACTGCTATCAATGTACCAGTTTATCTCAGCCTTCTCAAGCCCTCTTCCCATTTCCTGCTTTAAACCTGTTCTATGTTAGAAACAAGCCTGTTGGTATTATGTGCAAAATAAATCGTTAGACTCAGTGTGAGGGCTTCTCCTACAAAGTAAAATGAATGGGTTTCATGACAGGAATATCATAGTAAGATCAGTTGAGTTGGAAGGGACCTTAGAGTTCAAACAACTCAACTGCCTCATTTTACAGATGAGGAGACTGAGGCCCACAAGAGTTGAGTGATTTGCCCAAGATGATACAGATAGAAAACAAAGGATTTGAACCGAGGTCATCTGAGTTTAGATCTAAAACTCTATACTAATATGCTGCCTACAATCAACCACCCAGAGACTTCACTCACTTA
Organism: Petaurus breviceps papuanus; assembly: GCF_028583685.1. Classification (NCBI taxonomy): domain Eukaryota; kingdom Metazoa; phylum Chordata; class Mammalia; order Diprotodontia; family Petauridae; genus Petaurus; species Petaurus breviceps. The sequence goes on along the minus strand of NW_027186296.1, from coordinate 61,710,776 downwards.
TTTCCTCTGTCACAGATATGTTCTGGTTGCTTGGGTTATGGAGATTCTAAAGTCTGGATAAGTGAAGTGTTTTCCTAAACTACTTCCCTAAAGTTTCCAGTTGTCCCAAAACAACTTCCTTCAAGATTTCAGGATAGGGAAATAAAAACTAGGATCTAAAATAAACTGGAATGTACCTAAAAGAAATGAGTACAAGAATATTTGAATTTCATAATAAACTATAAGACTTCAATTTGAATATAAGAAAAATGGCTGAGCAGACTGGTTCTGTGCTTAGATTATCAATATTCACCACTATCAGATTCACCACCATAATGGAATGATGATAATAATAATAATACATTCAAAAGAGCAAATCTCTGACTCTTTCCAAATAAACTAACCCCCCTCAGCCCTGACTTTCAGAAGAGCCAGCAGCACCTACCATCAAAACAGCCCACCTTTTCCTTCCCCTGCCCTTACCCTCTCCTTGATCTGGGCAGGAAGACCACCTCTAGAACCACTTATCCCAATTCCCTTCTCCCATTAAATGGAAGTCAACAACTCCATTCCTTCTGATGAAATGGAGGAACATCAGGCCTTACCATCTTATCTGCTAACTTCAGCCCCTGATTCTATTATTATAAATATTTAAGTTATGTAAGGCCCTCCAGACCATGCCATTCTTCCCACCCCAGCATTACCAAAAGTTCTAGACCTCTCTTTCTGCTCTCCAGCTCAACTTTCTATTATGCACTTGTTCTATCTCCCGGTTAGAAAGTGAGGGAAAAGCAGGTGCTGTCCGGATTTTTCTATTTCTCTCCTCAACCCTTAGCATAGCTCTTTCAAGACACATAAGTGTTTAATAAATGCTTTTGCTTCATTCATTGCAGTTCTGAACCTTTCTCTACAACTTTCAGCCTGAGAGTTTTAAAAAGTGGAATGTCTTGCTCAAGGTCACACAGTCAGAATGCATCTGAGAAGGGGTCTGAATTCAGTCTTACTGAATCAGAGGTTAGCTTTTTAGTTGTCATGCCATGCTGCCCCCCATACTGCAACAAAATAGGTTATTAAAACATGCAGAGAGATGGATCACCTCTCCATCTTCTTTTTTCCATTTTGCAGTATTACTTCTGAAGTCTGAGAATGGAAGGTTTTGCTACAGATTAGGAGAGAGACAAGTGGAGTTGATAGGTTCAAGGAGCCTATTTTTAATGTGTGCTTATAAGAAACCGTATCCCCTGAAAGAGAAGCCCAATTTAGATATCCATCAATCCATCAACTCGAGCTTATCGGGCACCTCTGATGCATACTCCTCATTAATAACCAGAGTTTCAAATGTAGCCTTTAACACTAGGATATATTTCTTTTAATCTAATCAATTCCGCAAACTTTTTGTCACAATGAGCTTCTCATTTAGTGTTAACACAATTTGAAAGACACTATTAAATGTCATTTTGACCTTAGATCAAATCCCAAGTATGTTTAATTAATAAGGAGAAGTATATAAAAGTGGCATGCACTGCTATTAATGGGCTCCAATGGAAATTTATATAATGTAAGAGTTCACCTATCTCATTCTTCTCTGGCTCCCAGTCCTCTTCTCTTTCAGACTTGTTCAACAATGTTAAAGCTATTACGTAGATCCCCACATCATTTCCAAACAAAGGTTCTCAGCTCATAAATACCTTTGATGTTTGTGGAAGAAAGAACATTAATCTGGTGATCTGAAGAACTGAGTTCCAGTTCTGGCTCTGCAGTAGATTCTTTGTGGCCCTCAGGAAGGCACATCTCAATTTCTTTACATGTGAGATGGGAATGATTCCTCTCCCTCCCTCCCTCCTCTACAGAAAAGTTGTCAAAATGCACTTGTTATAGAATGTCAGGTCTAGAACAGACCTCAAAAGTCATTTAGTTCAATGCCCTCATTTTACAGATCAGGAAACTGAGGCACAGAAATGTGACTTGCCTAATGGCACATGACCAGCTAGAGGGTGGGAATGTGAAAGCATTTCTAATTTTTGGGAAAAAAGTGACCGTGTAAATCCAAAACATTTCTCTCATTGCCTTCTCTCTTTCCAGATCTACAGGATGCAGCAACATGTTCTGCTGAGTTGAGAAGGAAGGAAGGAAGGAAGGAAGGAAGGAAGGAAGGAAGGAAGGAAGGAAGGAAGGAAGGAAGGAAGGAAGGGAGGAAGGAAGGAAGGGAGGAAGGAAGGGAGGGAGGGAAAGATACGGCGGAGAGAGGGAAAGGGAAAGGGGGGGGAAGAGAGAGAGAGAGATCCTTTTTTCTGTCACCTTTAGGTTTACTGGCTAACAAAATGTCCATATGGGAATATGAAAGCAGAGTAAAGGATAAGGGCAGCTACCCCTGCAGAATTTTAGGATGTTGGATTTATCCCACCCATGTGCTCAAAGGTGGCCTGACCATGTGTGCTGTTGTACTTGCTGGAACCCTAGGACAAGAAGCATGGGGAAAAGGAAATGAGATTCTCATATGTCCACCTCATCTTCCTGTTACTGATTAGACAAATGAAATCATTATTGTTCTCCACTTCACAGTCTGTGAGCTGTGAAGGTTTTGGGGAGGGATGGGGTGAAGGGGAGAGAATTAGAGGTATATACCTGAGTTTTTATCAATGTAAGAAATTCATAATTGGAGGCAGCAGAAGCTGCCTTCGATTATGAAGATTATAGGCCCATAAATCTAAGACTGGAAGGAGCTTTAGAGATAATTCAGCACAACCTCCTCATTTTACAGATGGGAAACTGAGGGCCAAGGTTAAGAGATTTGCCTAAAGTCACACAGGTAGTAAGCATCAGAGATGATATTTGAATTCACAACCTCTCATACCAGAATCAACACTCTTTCCCCCATAGCAGATCTGCAGTTCATTTTTAAAGTATAATCTAAGAGAATTCCCTGGGATAGGAAGGGGAAGGGGGTGGTGGGGTCGGAGGATAGGTAATTTATCCATGGTAGCGTAGCTAGTGTGCATCAAAGCAGGGCCTCAATGTAGATCTTCTGGATTACAAGGCTGCCCCCTCTTTCCCCCCACCCCCACCACTGTACCATGCTGCCTCTTAGGCTTAAGTTACAGCATGAAAGTTTTTGTTTGGACACAGTTCCTTAACCACCAAAGCAACAGCAACAACAACAAACCGAGAATAGGGCAACTAAGGAGAAATGCACAGTGTCTCCTGGTCTTTAAAAGATAAAAACTAATTTTCCTGGATATTCTAACATTCAACTTCCTGAAAATGATCTATGGATATCGCTTCTACATATGTAGCTATACCATAATTCTACCTACATATAGCTGTGTAATTCTTTTCAATAAATAGAACTGACCTATTACACCACAAGTCAGTATGCTCTCATTGACACGCCTTGTCAGAATCAGAAACACAGGGGACTACTCTAAAAATAATTTGAATTCAGAGTAAGAGGACCTGGGTTCAAATCCTGACTTCACTCCTATGTGACTTTGGACTGTAGAGCTTAACCTTTCTGGGACTCAGTTTCTTTACCTGTAAAATGGAATGGAGTTAGATGACCTCCGAGGTCCCTTCAAGTGCTCACTCCATGATCTGTGCATTGGAGTGGGCCTGTAAGGTAACTTCTGTGGCTATACTCATGTACTTTAGCCCTGCTCTGCTTAGTTTCCCCAGAATGTTCTACTTCAATCCCAAGAAAGGTCTGCCTGAATGCTTCAAATGCTAATAAGTCCATTTGGATTCTAGTTGTTTTCCAAAGGCATCACTATCCAGCTTCCTTCACCAAGCAGAGTTTGGGTACACTCTGCATGAGGTTGAAAATACCTCAGGAACAGCTGCGTCCCTGGCATTTGGGGAACTCCAGGTTCTGCATTGCAAGATGGGGCAATGTACAGGCCCAGAAAATAGAATCAAGCCGATGACCTGGAATTGAAATGCTTGGAGCAGCTGATACTTTATTGTCCCAGCACCACCCAAAAGGTACATTCTCCAAGCGCCCAGAGTGGAACAGAATTGTGCAGAACTGCGCAACCAGATTGGAGTTGGAAGTAGCCTTCTGCCACAGCAAATCGAAGGCCAGAGTCTGTCCCAGACATCTAAATGCAGATTGAATGGAGAAGATTCAAAGTAAGGTTTTCATCTCCAGTGATGTTGCCAAATGGGGGGTTTTGTTTACAGAGTCAAAGAGAAACCCCATCAGATGCATTTGATCTCAGTGCCTGGCAATGTTGATTACAGAAAGAATTTGCTCACTTTCCTTCGGGTCTTTACCATCCTACTTATTAGGAAGAGATTTTTTTAAAAATGGTTTCGTTTCTATGTTGGTTCCAAAACAGCTATCATGCCACCTGGCTGATCCTCTCTGTTCTGTGCTTTGCTTGTAAAGCACATTGTGTTTGTTTCTTTTTTTTTTTTTTTTTGAAAATTCTTCCAAAGGGAAAAAAAATCATTAAAAAAGGATTTCACAACATTGCACTCCACAATATTGTATCACACCAGAGAGCTAAAATCATAGTGAAAGGCAAGGTTCAAATGCCCTGGTTCCACTTTGATTCCCCACATAAATAGTGATGAAAAGACTGCATAGGATGAGGAAATGAGGGCCAGTCCCTGCCTCTGCTTCTCTCCTTGTAAAGGGTCTCCAAATAATCACCCTGACTTCCCCACCAGAAAGTCAAAAACTCAGGGCAACATAGTCCAAAAAGACAAAATGAATAACCCAGTGATCACTCAGTCAGTCAACAATCATTTATTAAACACCTACTATGTGGGGGGAAGACAGGAAGAGGTCCTTGCTTTCTCTCAACCTTGTGAAAAAAACATGAGAGGTTAATCCTCCCACTGGCCACCTGAGTAGCTCATGTTTTATCATACATTTCTTGTATGACATATTGGATAGAATCATCAAAGAAATGCAGAGAGTCATTCTGAATCAATCAAGGATTTCCATTGGACTGTCTCCTCAGTTGTCTAAGAATTCCCATCCAAATCACACCAGAAAAAATGGATTATCTGTGATTACAGGTACTTGACCCAAGAAGACTAATAGCAAAGAACTGATAATCCTTAAGAGGAAGATAGTTATTACATTAAATTTTCATTGTACCATAATACCAAGTTATTATGGGATAATAACATTTTTCTTACCTATCTCACAGGATTGTTATTAGGACCAAATGAAATGATGTCTATAAAAGTGCTTTGTAGTCATAAGATACCATATAAATGTATGTTTGTGGTAATATTGGTAGTATAGTAGTAGTAGTTGCAGTGGTGATAATGGTAGTAGTAGTAGCAGTACTAGTAGTAGTAGTAACTAAGCAAAAAACAAACATTTTGGGTAACTACTATGTTTTAATTTATATAAGGTATATACTTAATATATATTTAATTTATATAAGGTATATAACATAATTGACTGAGTACTAAGTACTCTCTCTCTGGCCACCTAACAGCAATCACCTTACCTCTACATAACAAAGAGGGCAGGCATTCAATAGCCAGTGAAAAACCATTGGATATCACAGGTTTAGTCTATGCTTATATGTCAGGCACTGTGTTGACTCCAGAGAAGCAAAAACAAAAATGAAAGTAGTCCCTGCCCTCAAGGAGCTCATATTCTACTGAAGTTAACAACAGGTACAAAGATAATACTAAATATATGGTAAGTAAATATAAGTGAGGAGTTTTTTTGTAAATTAAAACTAGATTCCCTAACTGAGCTTTAGAAGAGGAAAGAATTCCAACCCTTGAAATGCCTATCTCATTATTAAAGATTAGTCTTGCTGACTTTTATTTCATTGATTCTGGTGTCATGGCCAATTTCCTTGACACTGTTTAACTTGAATCCAATCCATAAGTGGAAGGAGATAGTCCCAGATGATTGAGGGCGACAAAGCCGACCAATAGGATGATGAAAGAGAAAGGAGTCACATACACTCAATTAAGATAATTTTTTACCCCTGACAAACTTCAAATGATAATTAATATGAAGCTGGGCTAGGAAATAAGCCATATAAGAATCAGGAAAGGGAGCTGGAGAGGGGGAGAAAAGAAAGCTCACGTAAAGCAACCAAAAACTTTCTAAGAGGATGGATTTAATTACAGAAACTAATACAGAGAAATACAAGTTATGTCGTTTTTCAGTCATGCCTGACTCTTTGTGATCCCAATTGGGGTTTTCCTGGCAGAGATACTGGATTGGTTTGCCACTTCCTTCTCCAGCTCATTTTACAGAGGAAGAAACTGAGGCAAACAGGGTAAAGTGAATTGCCCAGGGTACATAGCTAAGAAATGTTTGCGGTCACATTTGAACTCAGAAAGAGGAGTGTTCCTGACTACAGGCCCAGTGCTCTACCCACTGCACCACCTAGCAGTCAATACAAGGAAACACATTGGCCCTAAGCAAAAATTATAAAGTAATAAAAGTAGTCTTTGGCGCTATTCTCCACTAAGTGAACAGTTAATATAGGAGCTGCAGTGGATGGCATGCTAGACCCCTGGAGTCAGGAAGACCTGAGTTCAAATCCCACCTCAGACACTTACTGCGTGACTCTAGGCAAGTCAACCTCTCTAAGCCTCAGTAAAATATTTGTATTTTAATTTGTAAAATTTGTAAAAATTTGTAAAAAAAAAATAATAATTTGTAAAATAAGGGTAATAATAACACCTATCTTCCCAGGTTCTCATATGGATGAAATAAAATAGTATTTGTAAAGCGTGTTCCTCTTTCTATGAGATAATACTAGTAAACCCCCTTCAGAGCTCACACCGTGGGCACTCTGTAACCTAATACTACCCAGGATTCTTCACTCTAGAACACTCTAGGCTTCTCAACTTGGGGTCTGTCAACTGCTGTGTGTGTTTGTATTTTGATAGCTATATTTCATTCAGCATTGTTGCTTTCCTTTGTGATCCTATGTGTCTCATTTTATGCATTTAAAAATTGTATTCTGAGAAAGGCTTTTTCCACTCAGTCAAGCATGTCCATGACACACAAAAAGCTAAGACCCTTTGTTCTAGAGCACCCACTCAAGTTTGTCTCTCTTCCATACCTTTGCCCTACTCCGGACCTTTCCTCCATCATTAGTCCTAGCAACATCCACTGCTCCCGCATCCCATGTCCCCATACCCTGTTCTGAACCTGCCAAGATGAATAAACTATAACAATAATGGCTCACACCATGTTTTACAGATTGCAGTGCTTTTCTCACAACCTGATAAAGGAGCTACAAAGGAGATAGGGCAAGTATTGGTCCCCTCCATTCCTGGGAAGGGATAAGAAAACTGAGTCTCAGACAGGTGAATTGGGTTGCCCAGAGCTACACAGATAACAAGTGGGAAAGCCTGGACCCAAACCAGATCTTCACACTTCACTTACAGTGGGCTTTTCATTGCTCCTCTACAAAAATGCATGAATCTCTATTGTTATGTTAATTGACATTCATCTGTTAATGGGACAGCTAATCCCCTGAGCCTCCTTTCTTTGCTAGATAGCATAAGCATTTGAACAAGGCCTTCTGGAGATCTAAAGGAGTAATTGTTATAACAAATATTTTAGGTACATTGGCAAATAGGTTGAGTAGGCACTCTGGAGGAGAATGAAGATATATAAAGATGTTCAAACCGCACTACTAAATGGAGAGACTTTTTTGGTTATACTTAGGGCTAGTTTGGTTCCACAGTAATACAATAAAGCCTCATTAATTCAGAACTTGCTCAGTGGATAAAGCACCAGACCTGAAGTAAGGAAGACCTGAGTTCAAATGTGACCTCAGACACTTACTAGCTGTGTGACCCTGGGCAAGTCACTTAACATTGTTTACCTTAGTTTCCATATCTGTAAAATGAGCTGGAGAAGGAAATGGCAAACCACTCCAGTATCTTGCCAAGAATGGGGTCACAAGGAGTCGGACATCACTGAAACCACCAAATAACAAAAATTCAGAATTTATTCATCCCAAATGTGGGACAATCCTCTCAGTACTGGGCTGAAATGTACCTTGTTAACTCTCTATGAACTTAAATGAATAGTGTAAACAAGATTTTAGAAGAGTGAGGGAAGGATGTGTTTAAATCAGTGACAAAGCACCATAGAAGACTTTAAACCACATCAAGCACATGCAATTAATGTGCAAATTACAAACCAGTGCCTTAAAGCAAGGTTGACAGGACTTCTACTTAGCTAAGTATTGTTATCATATGTACTAAGCATCATCATGGCATAGTGGGCTTGGGTTCTTGAAGTCTGGCAGAAAAAAAGCAGGTAACTTCTGACAAGCTGGATCAATCAACAAGTATTGATTAAACATGGGTTATGTGCCAAGCACTGTGCTAGGGGCTGGGGATGCCAAGACAAAAGTCAAATTGATCCCTGTCCTCAAAGAGCTTACAATCTAACTTGGGAGGTATATGTGTATAAAGAGTATATGTGGGTATGGGTGTATAGATAGATAGATACACATAAGTGTACACGTAATACTAACACACCCGTATATGTAAATATATGTGCATATGCATGTACATATATGTGCATGTGCATATATGGAAGAGAATTGGGTATACATTGTGTATTGCAGATACATATAGCACATATAGACACAGAGTATTGTTAATAAAGGTGGTCTTTAGGGGAAGGCATCAGCAATCTGTAGGGGTGGCAATCAGGAAATACCTCATGTAGAAAATAACTGTAGAAAGTTTCTCAAAGAAAACTAGTACTTCTGTTTTGTTTTTTTGTGTGTGTGAGTTTTTTTGGGGGGGGAGGTTGGGGTTTGGGGTTTTTTTTGCTTTTTGGAGGGAGGAATGGAGGGCAATTAGGGTTAAGCAACTTGCCCAAGGTCACACGACTAGTAAGTGTTAAGTGTCTAAGGCCAAATTTGAACTCAGGTCCTCCTGATTCCAGGGCCAGTGCTCTATTCACTGTTCCACCTAGCTTCCCTGGAAACTAGCAATTTTGAAAGATGAAGATAAGATGGCAGAACATTCCAAGCAGGAGTTCAAACAGTACAAAGTCATAAATATAGAAGATAGAGTCCCATGGCTGAGAAGTAGCAAAAAAAGTCTAGTTTGCCTTTCAGTGCATGTGAACAGGGAGTAATCTACAATGAGAATGGAAAGGTGAGTTGGGACCAGGATATTGTGAGAAACACTCTTGTGGGGGTCACAGGACTTCCCAAGCAGGGTCAGGGAGTGAGCCTGGACAAGCTTCCACTGTCCACTGCTTCCCTGGGGGCCCTTAGAAAGAAACACATGATATACCCCTTAAAATGACAAACCCCTTCTCCCTGAAAGAACTAAGAAATAGAGTGTGTAGAGGAAGGTGTTTATCATGGCAAGGAAGCAGGTGTGGTGCTTGCTAGGAACACACCCAGGCTGATACAGAAGCAGGAGTGAGGTTCTACAGTTCTGTCCTTCCTGGTAGACTTAGGGTTAGTCAAATTCCTCACTTTATTTCCCTACATTCCCTCTATATATGCAGATTGCATAGGCATGGTGGTGAGGATACTTGTGACTAGGTATGACCTCTAAGTTCCCAGCTGTTTGCCACACCCCTACCTTTCTAGTTCTGTCTGACCTTTGCCATAGTTGTAGCACCAATGCAATATTTACAGTGCCCACGATCACAATAAAGACTGTGACTATAAGTATCGCATGATATTTGATTGCAAAATACACCAAACTCTCCAGATAGAGGACAGAACTGAAGCATTTATTTACACACCAGAAAACCCAATCCCAAAACCAGTAAGCCGATTCCATCATAGTACCAAAGATATTCAGAGGCCATAATAACACTGAGAGCCACGGCATCATTCAGCCTTCCCACAAACCAATACAAGATCAATATTTATTTACAAACCTCTCTCTCTCCTTGCCTGAGCTCCTCTGTCTCCCACCATTTGGCTAGCTCTGAACAGCCTCCTGTACGTTCCGCTTCCCTTCAGCAAATTCCCTCCATCACAGGCTCCATGTGGTTACCTTCAGCCTATTCAGGGACAGAGTTTACTTTCAAAGAAGGGGAGGACTTCAAACATCCCCCTAGGTCTATTAAGGGACAAGGAAGATCTTCAAATTTCCATTTCCATTACAATAGTTCCAGGAAGGCCATTGTCAATAAAATAAAATAAGCGAGCTTCCCCACAGCTATTGATTATCTTCCAATAACTTTAGTGGGAGCAAAACAAGATACCATAATATCCCTTCTTATGAAGACCTTTAAATGACAGAGTTTATTTTTAATCCTAAAAGTAAAAAGGAACCACTGAAAAAGCTTTGAGTATAAGAGAGATGGTACAATGTTCAAGAACCAGCCTAGAAAAATCAGAACTGCTCGTCACCAGACTGGCACCTAGGTGATGAAACCCCAGCAATAGCAACTCTCAAAGACCTTGTATTAAACCATAGAGAGGATGAAGTCTGCATTAATGGAAGGAGTAGCCTCAATGAGAAAATCACAGATATTTGAAATATTGAAATACATAGTTGGCAGTATTAAAAACTGCCTTGTTTTGAAATATTCTATAGGCATTTATCATCAGTTCATACCAGACTCTTTCTCCATTTGGTGTGAATTAATAAAGTTTCTATATCTTTCTGAATGGATCCTGGTCTAATCTAGGTAGAGCACTGGATCAGAGTAAACATACAAGTAGCCAATCTCACCTTCCTTGGAGAAATGAAGAGGGGAAAATCTATTTCACAGGCCTGAGGCTAAGCTTCCTAGTATATCTTCAGTTAGTCCTTGAGTCAGATCCTTTGGCCTTTCTCCAGGTGAGGCAGATGGTGGGAGATGGGGACAAGCAATTCCTGAACTCTTATGCCAAGCTGTGATCTAGCAACCCCGCTGTACTACCCGGGCATTTCTAAGATCAGCTGATGGGACAAGCCACAAAGTGCTAATGACCAAAGAAAGATTTCTGATTTTAGAGGAAACAGCAAGCTTTCTGGAGAAGCTGGGATGGGAAAATAAGATGCAAAGAGGGCCTGTAGGTCAAGAAAGTAATCCAAGGTGAATGAGACTGAGAAACACATTGCTAAGATTTATACAGTTATTGAAATACACAGCCTCTTTTCTGGCAAACTGAGGCATCTGGCTAGGAGATGATCTGGCCAGCAGACAGGTATCCAATGGGGTTGAGCAGACTTTCTCCCCTTATTCTCAACATTCCTCATGGCACTAACTTAATTCCAGCCTGTTGATTTGAGGAAGTGATACAGAATTCCAAAGGAAGAGCATGGAACACAGAGGAAGAGGAAAACCACAGAAATCCTATATGACTTGGGAAATAAATGTCTGCCACAAGCATAAATCCTACCATCAGCAACCTATGTGTCCTTTTTTCTACAGACTCTATGCTGCAAATCAAATGTTAGCATCTTTCAGATTACAAGCCAAATGACTGTGCTGATCTATTTCCCATAACCAAAGTGCATAGACTGGTTAAGGTCCATTAATGACTGGCAAGTTTGAAAATTGTACCTGTGTTGATACTTCTGTCTACAATGTAATGATTTATTTACTTAAGTAATGAATTCTGTTCCCCTATTAGAATTTGTAAGCATACCAAAAGAGTGAGGTGTTGTTAGCCTGGCAAAATTATTGTGATATTTGCTTTTATTGCCAATTCAATTTTTAAAAAACTTTAGTAAGTACCTACTAAGTGTAAAACACTTTACTAGGCCAGGTCCCTGCCCTCAAGGTACAGATATAACACAATGCATTCACTATAATGAATGAATAAAGCTTACTAATGAAAAGCATTGTACTAATATGAGGACACAAATAGAAGCAAGACAGTATCTGCTCTCAAGAAGCTCACATTCTGCTAGGGGAAGACAGCACACATAGGAAGGAGGATTTGGTTTCAGATCAAAGGTAAAGACCCCTGAGTCCTTATGGTGCAGCAGCAAAGTAGGTGCTAGTATATCTTTTCAGTGTTATTTCCACTAATGAAACCATATCTGTTTATGATGCTGAACCATGTGGTGCTCCTAAGTCTTCGGTCGCTGTGGCTATTGAGGAAGCAGGTGATGTTGGACGTGCAGAAGTAGTCTCCAGGTCGCATCTCCACAAGGGCTAATTCACCAGATGATGACTTCAGAGCAGGGGCTGCAAGCAGGAGTGACATTTTGGGTTATGTTACTATTCCTGGGCTCTTGGGCTTAGGAATCTGGGCTGTCTCCGTCTGAGTCAGAAGGGATATGATGGTCAAGGTGGAGGTGGTGATTTGGCTTGCCAGGCACATATCACCTCCTGTATCTTCCTCAGTTTACCTTGCTGCTTCAGCTAAGTTGGCTTCCCTGCCCTGTAGGTAACAATTGGTCATCAGATGATAAAGAAAGCTGTCCCCTTCTGCACAAGGGCTGTTTCCCTGGAAGATGGCTATAAACACCGATCTGGAAGCAGAGACAATAGTTCAGAGTATGGGGGCATGCTTGTATCCCTAAGGCTTTTGGGTTTACCTGCCTACCTATTGATAGTCATTGGTTGGTATTGGTGATAACAAATTGAGAGCATCCATTCTTCATAGAAGCTGCTCCTTTTGATGATACCTTTTGTGGGTAGGCATGAACTGAGAGGGCCACTGCTATTCCCAGGACAATGATAAATACACAAGAGAATTACCATGAGCAATGAGATTTCCAAGAAGGGAGAAATTCCTTTTGTCTGAGGGAATGGGAAGGTGGAATCACTGAGGCTAATTGTTAGGATATAAGCTTCTTTAGGATGAGAAAAATGTCATTTTTCTTTTGTATCATAAGCACAATGTTGTATATAAAGTAGGAACTTGATAAATGCACATTGAATTAAGCTGCTGTTCATTTTTGTAATATGGTCCATGGTGCCTAATAAACAATTCATTAGATTATGGACTTAAATTTCAACTACAGATTTACATACATGTGTCCATTGTCCTCAGAGGGATGAAAATCTAAAAGTCCTCAGCATCTACACAAATAATTTTCTGACTTATAGAAGAAGAAAAAAATAAAAGGGGAGAAAAATAAAGGGGGAGATAAGTAGGAGAGGAGAGACAGTGATACAGAGGAGAGAAACATTCGTATATATGTGTGTGTATACACACATACACACACACACACATAGATGTGATGGAGACAGAGAAGAGAGGGAGAGAGGGGAGGCAGAGGGGAGAGAGACAGGAAAGGGAGAGGACAGGGAAAGACAGGAGGGAGAGAGGGTGGGAGAGAGAGGAAAGAGAGAAAGAAGAGGGAAGAAAGGAAGGAGGGGGAGAAAGACGAAGGGGAGAGGTCAGGGAGAGAGATGGGGTGGGAGGTGCCACTTGGATTTCCCGTGCTAACCATTTAATTCTTCATTATTTTTGTCTGATACATGCAGCCCGGTGATGCCAATTATGCAGGTTCTTTCTCAGCCAGTTTGACTGTGCTATAGTCCTTAATAATTCACTGGTACATGCTCAATATGTCAACATGCTGCTGTGACTGTTATCTCTCTTCTGTTCCAGTCCAAGTTTTGGTAAAGAAGCCTTTCGTGAGATGCTCAAGCTGAGAAACTGAACAGAGCCATCACTATCTACATAATGAAGGGAGAATGTTTGGGCAGGGCAGAAAATGACTGCAGAAACAGATGCAAATGTAATGAAAGATATTAGACTTGGTTATTATCATCTGATAAACTAAAAGCAATTGTTTGGAAGGAATATTTTTTTTTCTAAGACCTAGGAGATGACTTGAACTCATTTGACAAGCCCTCCTTGTTTTTACCAACCAATAAATTAGAATTTCTAAAACTAGAAAGAATCTTAGGCAAGTCATTTGACCTCTTTGAGACTCCATTTCCTTGTCTATAAAATGAGAGGACTGAACTAGGTGTTGTCTGGTCTCCCTTCTAGTTCAAATCTATGATCCTAGGATCTTGAAAAATCATCTGTTTTAACCCATTAACTTCATAGATAAGAAGACAGAGAAGTTTAATAAAGTTATCTCAGTTCACCTCATACCTATTAGATTCCTTATAGGACAGAAAAGGTAAATGACAAATGTTGAAGATGATGTGTGGAAAATGAGACATTAACATACTGTTGGTAAAGTTGTGAACTGATGCAACCATTCTGTAGAAAAAATTGGAACTATTCCCAAGGGCTATAAAACCATTCATACCCTTTGACCTAGCAATACCACTACTAGGTCTGTATACCAAAAGAGATAAAAAACAAAAAGGAAAAGGTAAAAACAAAAGTTGTCTTAATTCTCATAAATAATTAGTGGCAGGGGCGGCTAGGTGGCATAGTGAGCCCTGGAGTCAGGAGGACCTGAATTCAGATCCGGCCTCAGACACTTAATACAAAAACTAGCCATGTGACCTTGGGCAAGTCACTTAGCCACAATTGCCCTCCAAAAAAAAGGCAAAAACTAATAATAATTAGTGGCAGAATAAAGGCTAGACTATAGGTCTTTTGAATGGTAAACCAGAACTCCTTCTTGGATACTTTCTCACAGAAAGCCTTCTTAATGTACAACATGGTATAGTCTCAGCTAATTTTTTTTCTGTCTTCAGTGGGGGATGATAAATACCTACCTACCCCCTTCTCAATACAGAGGTGGAAGACCACAGGGTGTGAAATGTGGTATACACTGTCAGGTCAGGTTGGAGGTTTTGCTTAAATGTGATTTGTTGTTGTTACTGGTACAAAGGTTCTACTGAGGAGGAAGGGGTTAAAGGGGAAATTACTGTGTAATAAAAACTCAATGCAACAAAAAAGACTTCCTTAGAAATAAAATAAAGGTGACATGATATAGCCATCCTTCCTAAAGAATGTGAATGCTCCTATAAATTTGTGAGTCATCTTAGGCACTTATTCTATTTTATTTTGTGCTATAGTTATTTCTGTACATATTTTATCCACTCTACTGTATCACAAGCTTCTTAAGGACAGGAGGCTGTGTTTCACTTATCTTGAGATCTCCCTCAACACCCAACATTGCCTTTTCCAATATTGTTGAATAAATGTTCTGTCAATGAACAATGACAAAGGTCCAAACAAGAATAAACTCCTTAATTCAAATATGAGAAGCTCATATATGTGTCCCCTCTGAACTCTCTCATCAACAGGCTTCATAAAGGGAATCCAATTAGGCAACACCTCAGAGTAGTTCTATTATATATTGTTGATAAAAAGAAAAAAAATGGAAAAAGGTAGGAAGAGAATTACATGGGAAGATAAGGAAAAGGAAGGTTAGCGAAAATTCTCATAATCAGAATGCACAAGTAGACATGTATACAAACAAGGAGAAGCAGTAGAGGGGAGGAGCTGACACTTGATTATCACTCTTATCTGAATTGGTCAGAATTAGAAAGAATATACACACAGGGGAATTCAGAAGTACATTTTACTCAATGGTGAAAAAGGAAGAGAGGGGGAAAGGAAATGGGAAAATTAGTGAAAGGGTAGATTAAGGGAGGCTGGGCTATCACCAGTCGTCTTGACTTTTGTCTTGCCACTGGATTCCAATGACTCTGGAGGAGACAGTGCGGTTGAATACTCTGCACAGTTCTGCCTTACTCAAATCCAACTGATGAGTAAGTCAAGATATCATGCTCATGATGTCATTTGTCCTCTTTGAAAACAAAAGACAAACAACAGCAAGATTAAGGGAAGGAGTAATCCTAAGCAAAACAAATTCTAAGGATGTACAAAAAATATTTATAGCTCTTTTGAGATGACAAAGAATGACAATCTGAAAGGATGCCCATAAATTGGGGGATGGATGAACAAGTTATAGAATATGGATGTGGTGGAATACTATTGTGCTGAACTGTTATCAACATAATGACAAACCAGAATTCCAGAGGACTAATGAGGAAACATGCTACCCACCTCCTGAGAGAAAGGTGAAGCACTCAGAATGCAGAATGAGATAAAAAAAAAAATTTGGACATGGCCAATGTGCATATTCGTTTTGGTCTACTATACATATGTATAAATAAGTTTGTTTTTCTTGTGTTCTCATTGAAGTAAGGGGGGCAGTGGAGGAGTAGGGTATAATACAGATCTTGACTGATGAAGGAAGGAAGGAAGGAAGG
>NW_027186296.1:61677826-61689734 GCF_028583685.1 Petaurus breviceps papuanus | reverse complement strand
GAAGGAAGGAAGGAAGGAAAGAAGGAAGGAAGGAAGGAAGGAAGGAAACCTAATCAACATGGTGCCCAACCACCATTCCCAAGGACTCATGATAAAACATGCTGCCCACCTCCTGACAAAGAGGTGATAGACTCAGCACAGATGGAAACACTGCTTTAGTCATAGCCAATGAGAAGTTTGTTTTGCTTAACTATATATATTTGTAATAGGGGTTTTGTTTTTTCTTGCTTTCTTAAGGTTGGTGAGGGGGAGTGGGAGGGAAAGAAGTCTGATTTTTATTTGAAAATTTAAATTAATTTCAAAAATAAATGTTCTTTAAGAGTCAGGATGTTTAATGAAGACAAAAGTCTCCTCCATATTTGAACGTTGCTATGAAATCACCATCTTTTCTTCAGGTTCCATAATCTTATTTTCCCCTCACTTTTCCCCACACATTCTATAGCCCAATCTTTCTTTCATTTTGATTACTATCATTCAAGCCATCCACAGACCATCATATTATTTCCTAGGTAAGCTGAATTTCTGGAATGCAGAGGGCTCTTCTTCATCCACTCTTTATTCCAACCAAAGTTGACATGTCATATTCCACCACCAGCCCTCACCTAACCTAGTAGAATCTTTCCCCTATCTCAATATGCCATTTCCCATTTCTATACATCCATACCTGGATACATCTTCTCTTCATTTCTCCCTTTCAGAATCCTTCTTTCTCTTCAATCATCAAGTCAGGTACTACTTCTATGTAGCTTTCCCTTGCTATGTTCCCTAGCTTTTCCCCCTAACTGTGTTCCCTCATTCCCTTTTGTCTAGATTTCTCCTTTTTTCATATCATGTACCACCTTAAATTATACTTAACCATAAACAAGTTGAATGTCCCTAATAAAATGTGATATGTTCATCAAGGGTAAGGAATGTGTCAAAAATACATCAGAGTTTATATTTGGAACCCTAGAATCCAGCACAGTTCTTTGTACATAATAGGCACTTAATAAATATTTGTGGAATTTAATTTAATGGATAAATTTTGAGGAGAGAAATAAGGGAAACAGAATCCAGTTGGCTTCAGGGAGAAAACAGCTAATACTTCAAGAAGACATTGCCAAAATACAAGGAAGGCCCCTGGGCCAAGCTGAGGGGAAGTGCCTATATGAATCCACAGAATTAAAGAATTTGAGAATTAGAAGGAACCTCCACAGCCATCTGTCCAACCCATCCATAGACAAAAGAACTTTCCACTATAATACTCCTAACTATGACATCCCTCCACTTCTGAGACAAAGAACAAGCCTGGTTATTTTATGGAAACTAGCCAAAAGGAACTAGACTTCCAAACAGGTTCAGCTATCCAATGAACAGTTATGGGGAAGTTTAGCACTCAACAAAAGGTACCAGTTTTGGCTGACATTGCCTATTGAAGTAAACAATTCCAAACCCACTGATGGTCCAGGTAATTGGTTCTCAAGATCATATAACTGTGATTCACTTAAGTATAGTAGTTCATAACCAACTGGGAGATGATCTCAAAGAATCAAATCTCAACCTTCACTACATCAAAGGAGATCTTTGCCATCAAGACTGATTATATTTTCATAGGCTATAGTTGCATTTGGTGGCAGTTTATCGGGTGACTTTGGAAGACACACAAGTGGCATCCTCAAAGAGAGAGTTTACAAGGGTAACCTCTAACTCACCAATGGTTACTACCTTCTCATTGACCTGAACCTTCTCTCAGATTTCATCTCTAGTAAAAAGAGAAGGTCGTAGTTTGAGAGAGTTGACTATAAAGGACATATGAAGAAAGATGCTATCTGTATTCAGAGAAAGAACTGATAAATAGAAATATGGATAGAAAAAATTTACATATATACCTATTTGTGTCTAATGGTAGCCATCTCTAGGGCAGAGGGTAGGGAAGAAAAAAATTACATAATAACTATTATATATTTTAAAAAGGAATAGCAAGTTGTACCTAATAGATTTGCAGTTTCACGTGCAATCATCTTTTTTATACTATGTTATAGAAATGCTTATTTTATTCCATAAATTTAAAATAAAATAAATTTTTAAAATTTTAAAAAAATAATAAAGAGGAAGTGATGTGTGTGGCACGGATACAAGCTAGTAAGTTTAATGGGGAAGGCAGTAGTACACAGATCAGTGTTTACACAAGACAATTAGAACACATAGTATGACCCTTCTGTCCTTCTTGAGAGAACTGAGTAAATATAAACAGGTGACGGTAGGAGACAGCTCTAAAAAGAGAGCAAGGAAGAAGATGTCATAAGACCTGGAGAGAAATGGAAGAATAAATTGGAGAGGCAATTAAATACATTTTTTATATGCTTGCTAACATCATGAGTTTGTATGAATCAGAGTTGAGTCAAACTCTTTTCTGCCTCATCTTTCCCTTCAATGTACAGGATAGAAGGAAATGCTGAGGGTGCATAAAGCACTAAGATGAAGCTTCCAGGTCAGTGACTACATGAAAATAAGGCTGTGCAAAGATTTGAAGGAAAGCACTGAAGACCATTGGAGCCTAATAGACCCATCGGAGGTTGAAGAGGAGCATTGAAATTGTACTTTCCCTGGAGATGCAGAATCTATACCGGGAATAAAGCTACAATTTCCCTCAAGAGGCAGCCACTTCACTAATGGTGGTTTGGGGAGTTTAGAGAGGAAAAGATGGGCTATGACATCATCTGGGAAGGGAAATATGGCTTGAGTAGAAGTTATTTCACTTTTCCTTTCTATCTTTCATGAGTCTGTTGTATTTTAATATCTTTGTTAATCTGGACACTTGCAAGGAAGTTGAGAAGCCATTAAGAAAAGTATGCCAGGTTATGTTGTTTCTAGGGGTAACCCTTGGCAAGAGCGCTAGTTGTAGAGATGAAAGAACCCCAACATTGGACCCCATCTTTTATGTCAAAGGTGAGGGTCTGACACTTGTATTTTCAATTCATTTGCATGCAAAAGTAGACTTAATACAGAAGTGATTTTGGACCTTTAGTTACTAAATAACACACACATGCACAGGCACACACACACACAAACGTATACCTGTAAAACATTTACTCATTTGCTTACAGCATAAACATTTTATTTAATTCCTGTGCTTGTGAAATGTTAGTTCAGATGTCTTTGCGCATCTGCTATGGGTAGGTCTGCATCAATATTGCACTCAGAATAAATTCCCAAAGGTTCTTTGCTAATTAAATTATTTTTTGTGGCTCCTATTAGTGTCATACACAGTGAATAAGCACTGTTTTAAACAGTGATGATCATAGTTGTGGCTATTAATATAAAACTGAGGAGAAAAGAAAAGTTAGCAGGGTCAATAGATATTAGCTAGTTAGATCTCTTAATCAGGAATGTTACAAAATGATATTCTATTCAAGGACCAGCTCTAGCCCCAATAGATAGAGATTTATATTTAGGGGAAAAAGGTTCCTCTTCTCCAAGTTCTTCAACAAGGCCTTTTGGAGGAGATAGGATTTCTAGGGATGATGATCGAGGAAGGAAGGAAGATGATTGTTTCAGCTGACAATGGTCATGGAAGGATATTCTAGAAGTTGGGATTGGCCATAGAGAAGCCTCAGAGACAGGCACAGTAAATCAAAAATAAAGTGTACTTGCAATCCCAGTGCCCATCAACCAGTATTCTAGCAAGCCCTCTCACTTAAAATGAAATAAAAGTACCTTTGTCTTCTCCCAGAAGGATGTCACCAATGAACTCTGACATGGATTTGAGCACTTGTGAATAATCCTATAGGAACTATCCAGGGTGAAAAGAGAGATCTCTAAGAAACCAATTTCAGCTCCAGGCTTCTGAGGGATTATTACAAATAACAGTGGGGAATAAGTATATAAAGATGATTGACATTTCAATAGCCCCTTTCATCCACCAACCCTTCCAAAAATTTTGTAAACCATATCACGTTCTGAAAAACCATCTCACCTTTCCCTGAAATGTCACCGCCCCCCCATTCCAAAAGGTGAAAAGTGGCAACTGCTTAGCAGCCACAGAAATGCTACCTAGCTGCTAATGTCACCAAAGAATTAAGAATCTTGAAGCCCACTAGAATTTTTGGAGGAAGTTAGAGAGGCAGAATATAATGGCTTGTCTGGGATTCAGCCAGGATGCTATTGGCAACAGGGTATTCTGGCAAAGATTTAACAGCTTATGCCCAAAAGCCCCCAGGCCACAAGGCCACCACCCACTAGTCAGCTATATTTGAAATTTCCAGGAGCTCCTTGCCCTACAGCCTGTGGCCATAATTTTTGTCCTTTAAAAAATAATGAAGCATTTTTCAGTTTCTGCTATTAATGGCCACCTACTCTGAGGCAGGCTTTACAGTGACCCAAGGTAGGCAGAGAAAGAACTGAGAGGCTAAACATAATGCCTACATCTGGCAAAACACAGACACCCACAGAGTGCTTCACGATGCTCTTCGCTGACTCAGAGAGGAGCGATGTCACCTCCTAATTCATCAATCCAGGCTGCTGTACTTCCCACAGAAATCTCTAATTCGGGCACTGTCACAGGCTATGCTAGAGTACCAGAGGAGACCCTACACACTGACAGCTCAAAGCCTATATGGAATTGTAAGCTGCCTCAAGTTCACATTTAATCCCCTGACCATGAAATAAGCCCATGTCTACCCATGACAAACAGAGATGTACATCAATGTTTGCAATGCATCTTATTTCTCACTGGATCCTCATGACAACCCTGGAAGGCAGACAGTATAGCTACTGCCATTCCATTTTAGAAATGAGGCACAGAGGGGCAGCTAGGTGGTACAGTGAATAGAGCACTGGCCCTGGAGTCAGGAGGACCTGAATTCAAATCCGACCTCAGACACTTAACCCTTATTAGCTGTGTGACCTTGGACAAGTCACTTAAACCCACCCAATTGCCCTGCCTCCCCCTCCAAAAAGACAAAAAAAATTAGAAATTAGCCATAGAGAGGCCTTATCCACAGTCACAGCTAAGAAGTGTCCAAGGCAGAACTCCAACTCAGGTGTCTCCTAATTCCAAGTTCATTACCCTTTCAATTATACTATACTGCCTTTTGCAGTCGGATCATATGTGCCTTGTGAGTAGGGAGATGTTTCATTCTTTTTATCTGTATTCTCCAGCATCTACCTTGGTGTCTGAGCACATAGTCAATGTTTAATAAACACTGGCTGATGGACTGGCTGATTATTAAGGACTGGTTTAGAAAAATCAATTAAAAATCATTTGTGAGAGGCAATCAGTCTTTAAAGAGTACTAGGAAGTAAGAGACTTAAGCTTGAGTCATACTAATACTTCTGGTGATCACCAGCACTGTACCCTCAGACAAGTCAGACAACAGCTCTGAGCCTCAGTTTCCCCATCTTTAAAATGCAAAACAATATGGTGTAATGCTTACTGTGAGGATTAGGTGAACTAAAACATGCCTTTTAACTTTAAAGTTTTATTGATTACTCAATCAACAAGTATTTCTTGAACATATAGTTTGTGCCAAGCACTATGCAAGGCCCTGGGAGTACAAAGACACAGGTAAAGAGAAACACCAAGTATACATGTAAATATATAAAAAGCATAAACACAGACAGAAAAATACACACAAAAAAATGTGGTCGAATAAAAGATAGGGAGTTAGAAGCCTAGCACCAGGAAAGGCCTGAAGTGGAAGATGGTGCTTGAGATGGGTCTGGAAGGAAAAGAGGGATTTTAGGAAAGGGAGTGCATTCCAGACCTGGGGAAAGGCTGATGCATACATTGAGGTCACTGAGGCCAAAGAGAAGGCCACTCTGGTTGGATCACAGAGTTTGAAAGATATGTTGAGACCAGACTGTGAAAGGCCTTAAAAGCTAAACAGGGGCCTTTATATTTTATCCTGGAACAAATAAGGAGCCACTAGAGTTTATTGAGTAGGGGAGTGACATGGTCAAAGCTGTGCTTGTGAAAAATCCCTTTGGCAACATGTGGATGAATGAGTTAAAGTAGAGAGGAATTCAAGGGCAATTCTAATAAGTTAGCTGAGAGATGATGGGGGCCAGAGTTAAGGCTAGAATTGTGTGAATAAAGAGAAGGTACCAGATGCAAAAATGTCATTATTGCTACATTTGCAGTGCTAACAGCCAATGAGGGCAGGTTTCATGACACTAGAGTTGCTGCCTATGTATATTAGAAGAACTTAAAAACCAGGCAAAGGAGGTTGAAGAACTTACTACAGTAGGAAATTGGGAGCTATTATGAAGTATTGTGTAGGAAAACAGCCTGGTAAAGTAGTGCTTTAGGAAGTTTAATCTGGAATTCATATGCAGAAGCAATTGAAGAAATAGGTTTTTGGTTAGAATAATTTGTCAATTCTGTCATTTAAGTAGGGAAAAATCAATCAGTAGGGAGGTTAGCCTCACAGAAATAAACCAATTAATTGAATTGATTTTTTTACTTTCAACTGGTTGTTTTAAACTAGGGAGGCAGCTGGATGTAAGAGGTAGGTGGACTGAGTTTAGACAAGTTAGGAAGACTTAGGATCAAGCCCTGTTTGTGACTTACTAGCTGTGTGACTTTGGGTAAATCGCTTAATCTCCTACTGCCTCAGTTCCTTGGACTGATCTGCTAAATCAGAGACACACTGGGTCTGTCTTAGTGGAGGGAGTTCCCATACCTGGAGTGCCCCATGCTAACAACACTTCCTGAATCCACATTTTGAACCATGGAGACATTGACTGGGTCACTGAACGTGGTCCTTATGTGTTGATATCATGGAAGTGGGGGTAGTTCAGAATAACTAAGGATCTTCCAAAACAAAAATCTAGAAGTCCAGACAGGAATCCCTGCTTCTGGAAGGCAGCAGAGATTGAACTTCTCCTCTAGTTATTTTCTTGGTCCTGGAAGTAAGAAGTCTTTAAACAGCAGGAGAACTTTCCTAGCTCTATTTGTTCTTCACCTGCCATCATCTTACTCAGAAACCGTTTTGAAGGCTGGCTTGGTTCGGACAGAGTTGGATAATGTTGTAAATCAGTCTGACTTGAGACTTAAATGGAAGGACTTAGAGGGAGATGAAAGGGCTTTTTTATCAGTGTCGAAGAAAGTAGTTCAAAAGTGGACCCATTTTTTCTGAAGACAAAGGAACCCTCTTTCTCAGAAGCCTCCTCCCATGAAAGGGATCTGTTCTGATAGGGACTTTGTCTGTGAAGGAAGAATCAAATCCTCTAGGAGGTAAAGTAGGACGACATTAGGGATTTTATCACCAGCTGTATAATGCATGTCATTGAATGTTCTTCCAGTAATGGTATGTGACCACTAATGCCCTTTCGTGTTCTTAAATCTCTTCTGTCAGAGAAGCTTTAAGGATATTCTCTATTCTTTGCTTCTTTGAAATGACCACTCAATGGTTTGCTGTGTGACTGGCTACAGCCTGACAGAGAATTATTGGCTTTTTACTTGTCAGCTCAGAGAAAACGTCCATGTGATGCCATTGGCAGCGAGGGTGGCAGGCAGGGGAAAAATGCATTGAAATCCGGTGCTTGGGGACAAGTGGGAAAGGTCTTGTTATAGAATCCTCTCATCTGAACTGAAATGGGAGCCAGTCACCAACATGATAAGGTCACCTACTTTAGGAGGAAGAATTGGATGTTGTGCTTTCCTAACTGGGTTTAGTCCTGGTGAAATAAAATGACTACTGAGAAAGTTGTCTCTTATTGCTGGGAGAACAAAATCAGCTTCACGAATGGTCCCAACAGTGTTTCTCAGCTCAGACCTAGAAGGGAAAACACCAAGGATGGGAAATTATTTTCCTGTGAATCATTTGGTTCTTAAAAACATTTGAATATTTATTAAGTAGCTAACATATGCAAGGCATTAGATGAAGCATTGATTAGGGGTACAAGGATGAAACAAGATTGTCATTGGCCAGAACTAACTCTATTGGAAAGTATATTACCAGTAAAGAAATAAGTGAGGAGATAAAATGCTCATGGAGAGGTCCAAACAATTCTCTGTGTGGTGGCAGAGGCTTCAAAAAGGCCAACAGCTTTACCTCAGAAACCACAAGGTTCATTTTATTTATCAAGACAGAGAAAAGGTTACTTTTATCTGGGAATAGAATTAGTTGAAAGAACTGGAGATCTTTAGCATGGAGAAGAGTGTCCATGAAGTGGGGGGAGGGGTATGTGAAAGATATCTTCAAGGATTTAGAAGGCCATCAAATGGATAAAGGGTCAGATCTCATTAACTTGACCCTAGAGGAAGAAACTAGGGGGAAAAAATAGTGAAAAGTACCAAGAGGTAGATTTCAACTCAATATTCAGTAACAATAATTGGCATCACAGAATGGGAAGGGGAGTCAGAGATAATCTAGTTTATTTTATTTTACTTTAGAGTTGAAGAGAATACAACCTAGAGACATTAAGTGGACTTTCCCAAGGTCACATAGGTGACGTCCTGTTGGGGATTTGAACACAGGTCTTCTCACTTCAGAGTCTATTTTTTCCCATTGTACCACATGGCTATCCAAAAGTGAAACAAGCTACCCTGGCATTTTAGTGCATCCCTGTCAATAAAGGCATCAGGAGGTAGTCCGGTACAATGAAAAGAAGGTTGGATTTAAAGTCAAAGGACTTGTGTTTGAATTCTGGTCCTACCATTTGTTGGGGTAAATCATTCTTTGAGCCTTAGTTTCCTCATCTATAAAATGAAAGGATTGGACTCAATGCCCTCAAAGGTTCTTTCCAGCTCTAATCTGTGATTACTGTGTAGTCTAAAGAGGATGATCCTTTATGTAGAGGAAACTCTTGTTCAAAAATAAGGGAGCCAAGGTCAGTCAATCAACAAGCCTAGTATGTATTAAGTACTTATTACTATTAAGTTCCAGGAATTGCATAAAGTGCTGAGAGCACTTTAATGAAAGCATAAAATGAAAGTATTTTTCCTTATATTTAACCTAGAGGGACAACATATGGAAAGAGAGATGACAGATAGAGAGATAACAAATAGATGATAGACAGACAGATGATAAACAGACAGATGACAGACAGACAGACAGATAGATAGATAGATAGATAGATAGATAGACAGATATGAGACACATACAAAATGTATGATATAGACCTAAGTATCTATAAGGTACCTTCCAACTCAAAGTCTTTTAATTCAGTTAGCCCATTCCATCTACCAGATATTCCTCACCACTCAGTTGTCTGGAAATAATATTCAGCCCAATCCAATCCAACAAGCATTTATTCAGCACCTACTCTATGTAAAGCACCATGTGAGGCACTGGGGATATGATGTCAAAACTGATAGCAACAATAATTATAATTCACATGTCTAGATGGAGCAGCTAGATGGTTCAGTGGTTAGAGTCCTGGACCTGGGGTCAAGTCTGGCCTCAAACACTTACTGGTTGTGTGACCTTGGGCAAGTCATTTAACCTCTGTTTGCCTAGAAGGCAGCTAGGTGACTCGATGGATAGAGTATTAGGCCTGGAGTGAGGAATATCCGAGTTCTGATTCAGCCTCAAATATTTATTAGCTTGTGACCCTGGGCAAGTTACTTAACCTCTGTTTACCTAAATCCACTGGAGAAGGAAATGGCAAACCACTCCACTATCTTCACCAAGAAAACCCCATGGATAGTACGATCCAAAAGGTCACAAAGAGTAGGACATGAATGAGCAATAATAAAAGATTGAGAAACAACATATTGGGCAAGTCCTACACCACGAGTGCTGTACTAGATAAGACATACCAGATCAATCTGCTCCTCCCATCATATTTGATCACTTACTTGAAAAAAAAAACATTTTCCATCATCCAGAGAAAAAGCTTGACATTCATGAGAAAAAATCTTGTTTACTGAGTACCCAGGGATATTTATACTCCCTGACTTAAGGAGAGTAAGTGACCAGTCAGATTACCTGTTTTAGTCCCTAAAGACCTTTGCGGGAATTTTCTGGAAATTCCCTTATTTGGTGCACAAAAGACCAAAATTATCTCTCCTGCTCAAAGATGATACTACTTGTTCCAGTTATGCATCATCACCTATCTATATCCCATCTCTACCCGGATATGCTACTGACATCTCAAACTCAACACGAACTTGGTCTCTTCTGCATAATAGCCCCTTTCCTCTAGAATTCCCTTTCTCTCTTGAGGGTACCATCACCCTCCCAATACCCAGTTCCTTAATCTTAAAATTGCATTACACTCCTCCTTCTCCTTCATACTAACCTATATCTAGTCAGTTGCCAACTCTTGTGATTCCTATGACCACAACATCTCATACATCTATTCCCTTTCCTCCATTTGCATGCATAGCCCCCTCATTTATGCCCTCATCTCCTCTGCCCTGTACTACTGAAAGAGTCTTTTAATGGGGCTCTCTGCCTCTGTTCTGTATCAGTCAATCAACAAGCATTTATTAATTATGACCATGTGCCAGGCACTGTGCCAAGCAGTGGGAACATAAGCAAAAGAAAGTCAAACTCTGCCTTTATTTACATTTGACTGAGGGAAGACAACAACCAAAAGGAAGCTATGGATAGAGGAGGAGGAGGAAGATATTTTGTGCTGGATATGATGGAAAAATTCTGGACTACAGCTTGGTAAGATATGAAGCCATAGGTAGCTTGGGAAGAATCATCCAATCAAAGGAAGGGACCATAGGGGTCAAGAGTACTTCGAAGGTATGAAGTGCAAGGCTGAAGTTGACAATGGAGAGATTTCTGGGGCATGGGGGAGAAATCCAGAGTGCATCCTGGTGATAAGTGCTATATGCTCTCTAAACCATTCTCTGCAATTGACTTGTACCAACAGAACTTTCCTAAGAAAAAGGTCTCATTATGTCACTCCCATGCTTAAAAAGCATTAGTGGCTTCCCATTGCCTCCAGAGGAAAAAAATAGAAAGTCTCTACCTGGCATTTATGGTTTTCCACAATCTATCTTCAACCTTTCAGGTCTTATTTCAAATTGTTTTCTTTGCACACACTGTATTTCCAACCCAATTAGACTACTACTGATCGCCTAAAATCCATATGTTCTTCCCACTCCAGGGCATTGAAACAAGCCACTCCCAGGTCTACGCTATTATATTTCTTTTTCTTAGCTCAACCTCTCAAAATATTCATCTTTTTTCAAGGTTTAGCTCACACTAAACTTTTTGAAACCTTTTCTGATTCCCCCAGTTGTTGGCTCTCTCTCCTCCTTTTGAATTATTTTGTGTTGCTTTTTCTGTGTATATGCTGTTTCTCCCCAGTTGGTTGTAAGCTCTTTGAAGTCAGGAACAGTTTCAGTTTGTGATCTGTATTCTCAGCACATGGCATAGCATTTTGAATTTAGTAGGCTCTTATTAAATATACGTTAAATTGAATTGTCAATTGATCAATAGGGCTTTGAGTTATTTTTTGGCAGTGGTGATATATTTATGCTTCCCATGCACACTGTCTTTGCTAAGGTTTTTTTGATCCATGTCATGAGTTTTGTGACATAGCCATCTGGGTTTAGAGAGCTATTCTATGGCTATAGAATGGAGCAAAACTAACTAGCCTATACAAAACTCAGTCTTGCAACCTCGAATCATTAGAATCACATACTAACAAAATGAGTTGACTTCTGTATGTATTCTAATTGATGTGGTCTTATATCCAGTAGGACCAGGTATGAAGTTTCATTTCCCTTCTATCCTGTAACCTGGTTACAGTGTGAAATCTCTGTGAGAAGGGGAGACCAAGTGGCGCAGTGAGTAAGAGAGCCAGCCCCAGAGTCAGGAGACCTGGGATCGGTTCCGGCCTCAGATACTTAACACCCACACAAAAATAACTGGTCATGTAACCTTGAGCAAGTTACTTAACCCTGATTGCTAGAAAGAAAGAAAGAAAGAAAGAAAGAAAGAAAGAAAGAAAGAAAGAAAGA